>NW_006942793.1:0-1201 GCF_000298275.1 Orycteropus afer afer | reverse complement strand
CATGGATTTAATTCCAACATTTTACATGGGACAGAAGTTAAGGAAAATTCCTCTCTTCTACTCTGGTGGCGTAGTGCCTAGGCATTTGACTGCTAACCGGAAGGCTGGCAGTTCAAACCCACCAGCCACTCCTCAAAAGAAAGACTGGGCAATCTACTTCAGTAGTGATACTGCCTTGGAAACCCAAGGAAGGGTCGCTATGAGTTGGATCCAAAGCGAAGGAAGTGAGACCGACTTTTATGTTGAATTGTTACCTACTTAGATATGAAGTTCATATTAAACAATTTCTACAGTTTAGCACTATGTTTTTCTCCCATTTCAGCTCAAATATTTAAACAACATAGTGATTTGAGATGAAAAAGAATAAAAATAGGTACCTCCGGGCTTTTTATGATCTTGACACTACTGACCTGTATGTGGAAACTGAGTCAGAGTAGCTCTGAGGTTATTTTCTGGTGGTGCAGCTGAATTTGCATGAAACCCTGATAAGTCATTAAAGTCTTTCTTTAGAGGTCCTGAGATGTCAAGCTCCTACCTGATTCTACCTGGAGGACAAAGTCACTCAGCCACTGATCATAATCTGCAAAATTTTCCTTCTAGAATCTGTGTAGTAGTGTTTTTGCTGGAAAATTAAACTCAAATAAACATAGACTTCTGTCATATTACCATGACTGAATAACCCCATCCTTGCAAAACAACCAACTTCTTTAAGATTTATTCAAGAAGGAGACTGACCCAGATTCTGGGATTTTCTAACATGGTGTGTTGATGTCTGACATGATATTACCTTTTTGTTTCTTTTCTTAGGATTTACTAAAGGTATAAAAAATCCAGTTAGTTGCTTAAAGAGTAGAGGTGTATGTGTACCAATCAAATGCATTCCACCTCTGAAGCAGATTGGCACCTGTGGACCAGGAATAAAATGCTGTAGAACAAAGAAATAAGGAAGTCAGAAAACTGCTGTGACAAATGTTGAGTCTGAGCTGTTTCCTCTGCAAAGACACATCAAATTTAAACCAAATTAGCACTCTTCAAAAATAAAGACTCTTGCCTCCTAGTAATTGTGGTTATTGTGTGGTATTTTTTTCACTACTGCCTGTCTCCTGAATCCTTGATGACATCCTTTGCTGCAGTTCAGACTGACAGTCAGGGCCTTTAGAGGAGGGCTCTAATGACTTTAGGTTTATCATGATCTATTCCT
>NW_006942792.1:0-1201 GCF_000298275.1 Orycteropus afer afer | reverse complement strand
AAGTAGTTTGTCCAACCTTCCTTCCGAGGAGTGGCTGGTGGGTTTGAACCGCCAGCCTTCTGGTTAGGAGTCAAGTGTCTTAGCCACTATGCTGCCAGAGAATAACTACCAAAAAATACAATAAAATCCTTGGGAATAAATCTAACTGGGGACACTAAAGACCTATACAAAGAAAACTGCAAAAGACTACTTCAAGAAACCATAAGAGATCTACTTAAATGGAAGAACATGTCATGCTTGTAGACAGGAAGATTAAACATTGTGAAAATGTCAATACTACCCAAAACAAACTGTACATTCAATGAAATCCCAATCCAGATCCCATCAAAATTCTTTAAGGATATGGCAAAACCAATTACTAATTTTGTATGGAAAGGAAAGAGACCTCAGATAAGCAAAGAACTATTGAAAAAGAAGAACAGAGTAGGAGGCCTCACACTCCCAGATCTCAAAACATACTATACAGCCACAGTAGTCAAAACAGCCTGGTGTTGGTACTATGACAGACACATAGACCAGTGGAACAGAATTGAGAACCCAGAAATAGATCCATAGATCTATGGTCCTGGAGGAAGTGAAGACGAAATGCTCCTGGGAAATGAGAATGTACAGTTTTCCTCTCACCTAATTAGGTCATGTTGTCAGAAGGAATCTTTCCCTGGAGAAGGATATCATGCTTGGTAAAGTGGAGGATCATTAAAAAGGGAAAGACCCTCAACGAGGTGAATTGACACAGTGGCTGCAACGATGGGCTCAGGTATAGCAGGGGTTGGGAGGATGGTACACGACCAGGCAGTGTTTTGTTCTGTTATACATAGGGTTGGTATGAGTCAGAGCAAACTTGACAGCACGTAATAACAATAGAGAATGATAGAAAAGTGATAAGACATAACTCTATCAAAGGGGGAAAACATGCAAGACCTGGGAAAACAGGGCAAGCCTGATGAGTCCTATATATATATATTTATATTTCTTATCTTTGTCTACTGAGAAAGCCTGGAGTGAAAGATACACTGGTAGCAATGCACACACATAGCATCCATATGGTGGTTTCTTAAGATCATAGTTGCCTAACAGAAAACAGGACTCCTTATGTTGTTGTTGTTGTTATGTGCCATGGAGTCAGACCCAACTCATAGCGACCCCTCCTTGGGTTTCCAAGGCAGTATCACTACGGAAGTAGATTGCCCAACTTTCCTTC
>NW_006942791.1:0-1201 GCF_000298275.1 Orycteropus afer afer | reverse complement strand
AACAGATTATCAAGTCTTTGTCCTGCAGAGCCTCTGGGTGGGTTCAAATTGCAAACTGTTTGGTTAGCAGCTGAGCACTTAACTGTTGCATCACCAGGGCTCCTTAGAGTATCTTCTGTTGTTGTTGTTATGTGCCATCGAGTCGGCCCCGACTCATAGCGACCCCTCCTTGGGTTTCCGAGGCAGCATCACTATGGGAGTAGATTGCCCAACCTTCCTTCTGAGGAGTGGCTGGTGGGTATGAACTGCCAGCCTTCTGGTTAGCAGTCAAGTGCCTTAGGCACTACGCTACCAGAGCTCCCAGAGTATCTTCTCGTGAGTTGAAAAGCACTTACCCAGTGATGCATTTTCCATGTGGGTGTACATCATAGAGGAAAAAAACAAACCAAAACCAAACTCGACCCCTCCTTGGGTTTCCTAGGCAGTATCACTATGGAAGAAGATTGCCCAACTTTCCCTCCAAGGAGTGGCTGGTGGGTTTGAACCGCGAACCTTCTGGTTAGCAGTCAAGTGCCTTAGGCACTACGCTACCACAGTTCCTTCACAGAGGAAAAGCAGCTTGTTATTGGGTGTTCTAGTCACAGAAGGCAGTGTGGAGTCAAGCAACCCCAAGCACAAACCATGTCAGGTCTGAGTGAAGACGGAGCCACACAGCTGGGACCCATGTTCTGGTCCTGGAATCCTTTCTCCCTGACCTGTCTTGTGTCCGGTTGTACTTCAGCTGTAAACCATCAGCTGTTGTCAAGTAAACATTGATTCATGGCGACCCATGTGTGTCAGAGTAGAACTGTGCTCCAATGGCTGATTTTTTTGGCTATGGATTGCCAGCCCTTTCTTCCGAGGCTCCTTCGGGTGGATTCAAACCACTGACCTCTCAGCAGCCGCGAGCACCCACCATCCAGGGACTATTCCTAAGGGAGGAAGTTCTAACCTAGTGTGTCGTGGCCAGTGAGTCAATTCCCACTCATAGCAACTATATAGTGGAACTGCCCCACAGGGTTTCCAAGGCTGTCAATCTTCCCAGAAGCAAAGTCCAAACCACACCCATTGCCATGGAGTCCATTCTGACCCACAGCGCCCCTAGAGGACAGAGTGGAACTGCACCACAGGGGCTCCAAGGCTGTCAATCTTCACAGAAGCAAAGCCCAAACCACACCCACTGCTGTGGAGTCGATTCTGACTCACAGCGCCCCTAGAGGAC
>NW_006942790.1:0-1178 GCF_000298275.1 Orycteropus afer afer | reverse complement strand
TTTCAATCAAAGATAGAACTAGAAAGAAACTCAACAAAGATGTAGAAGAACTAAACAATACAAACAACTAACATGACCTTATAGACATCTACAGAGCACTTCACCCAACAACAGCACAATATACATTCTTCTCCAGCACACATGGAACATTCTCCAGGATAGACCATATGTTAGGCCACAAAGCAAGGCTTAATAAATTTAAAAACACTGAAATATTGCAAAGCATGTTCTCAGATCACAATGCTATAAAATTAGAAATCAACAATAGGAAGATCAACAGAAAAAGAGCAAACACATGGAAACTGAATAACACCTTCCTTGAAAATGACTGGGTAACAGAAGAAGTGAAAAATGAAATTAAAAAACTTGAATCAAATGAGAATGAAAACACAACATATCAAAATCTTGGGGACACAACAATAGTAGTGATCAGAGGCCAGTTAAGAGCAATAAATGCACAAATCAGAGAAGAAGATAGAACCAAAATCAACACCTCAATCCAACATCTCCAACAATTAGAAAAAGAGCAGCAAAACAGAGCCTACAGTCACCAGAAGAAAAGAAATAATAAAGATTTGAGCTGAAATAAACAAAACAGAAAATAGAAAAAATCAACAAGACTAGAAGTTGGCTCTTTGAAAAGATTAGTAAAACTGACAAATCACTGGCAAACTTAACAAAGGAAAAGAGGGAGAGAATACAAATAATACAAATAAGAAACTAATTGTGCAATGTCACAACAGAACCAACAGAAGTTAAAAGCATAATATCAGGATACTATGAAGAACTACACTCCAACAAATTTGTAAATCTAGAAGAAATTGACAGATTTCTAGAAACACACTGCTTACCAAAACTAACACAGACTGAGGTGGAAAAATTTAACAAACCCATAACAAAAGAAGAAATTGAACAAATCATTAAAAAAATTACCAACAAAAATAAAACCCTGGCCCAGATGGTTTTACTGGAGAATTTCAGTGAACATTCAGAGAAGAACTGACACCAATCCTACTCAAACTATTCCAGAACATAGAAAAGGACGGAATCCTTCCAAATTCATTTGATGAAGCAAGCATAACCTTGAACCAAAACCAGGCAAAGACATCATTTAAAAGGAAAACTACAGACCAATATCCCTCATGAATATAGATGCAAAAATCTTCAACAAAATCCTA
>NW_006942789.1:0-1160 GCF_000298275.1 Orycteropus afer afer | reverse complement strand
TGACACGTAAGTTATTCCTTTTGATGGTATCCCACATGAACTTTAGGCTTTCTTCATTTTGTTTTGATTTTTTTTCTGATTGGTCTCTTTCCAAAGAAGTATTTCAGTATTTGTTTTCAATCTCATTATTTCTGTCATTCATTTAATCAATTTGACTCTTTGCCTTTCTATGTGTTATCTATTTCTTACAATTTAGTATTAATCTTCTGAATTTCTCTCTGTAGTTTTAGAATAATTTCTAATTTTTCATTTATTTTTGTCATTTTGTTCTTGTATTTTCTTCCAGAATTCTTCTAAGGTTTTTTCTGTGTTTTCTTTGATCTATCTCTTAATCCTTTGAAGATACCTAAAGATAAGTCTTTTGAATTCCTTATCAGAGAGTTCCAATGCTGCTTCTTCCTCAGGGATGTTTTCTGGTTCTGTATCCTGCTCCTTTGTTTCTACCACTCTATCCTGCTTCTTTCTGTGGACTGTGATGGTCTGTTGTCTCCCAGGCATTGTGACATTGTTGTATTTAGATCTCTGTTAACTGTTTGTGAAGAGCAGCCAAGGGCAATTCAGGCTCTGGTGCCTTTTTATCATTGGCCCGTTGGTGGAGAATGCGGTTTTGACTCTCGCTCAGTAAGTGAAGTTTCAGGAGTTGTGGGTGTAGTTGTGTCGTATGGGGACTGTTGTTGTCTCCCAGTCAGTTAGACACAAATTACAATTGAATAACCATCAAAAAACTAAAAACATTTGGACAAAAAACACACCATGCAATCATGAGGAACAGTAGCCAAAAAGGGACAAAGAAGAAAAAAACAAGAAAACCTGCAATATCCGGGGATAGGAACTAAGAGAAAAAAGGTAGAGAAGGCAAATAATGAAAGTATAAAAATGGGAAAAATGGAAAAGGAAAACTAGCAATGGGGTTAACCAGGAGAAAAGGGGGAAAAAAACCTTAAATTAAAAATAAAGAAAAAATATTTCAACCAGGAACATGGAAAAGAAAATTTCAACCAGGAACAGGGAAAAGAAAAAATGCAGAAAACTAGGACCTGCGAGGGGAAGATTAAGAATAATAATAAAAAGTTCACAAGTAGTAATAATAATTGTTGTTTTAGAACTGACAAATACAAGGAACCTAATGACCAGAAAAAAGAAAGTGAAAAAGAAAAAAA
>NW_006942788.1:0-1147 GCF_000298275.1 Orycteropus afer afer | reverse complement strand
ATCTCTCAGTAACTACCCCTGTCTTCTTGCATGAACTTCTATCACTTCAATGAAGCTCTTCTAACAAATCAAATTGATTTCCTCAAATATATATTAAGTGCTTACTCTTTGTAGATACTGTGAAAGGAACTAAGGTTCAACTGTGAATAGTCTAGTAACGGCCACTATTCCTCTAATGCAGGAGAGAAAATTGTTGTTGTTATTATTGTTGTTGTTTGATGTTGTTGTTATGTGCCATTGAGTCGGCCTCCACTCATAGCGACCCCTCCTTGGGTTTCCGAGGCAGTATCACTATGGAAGTAGGATTGCCGAACCTTCCTTCCGAGGAGTGGCTGGTAGGTTTGAACTGCCAGCCTTCTGGTTAGCAGTCAAGTGTTTTAGCCACTATGCTACCAGAGCTAGGTGCCATCAAGTCAACTCCAACCCACAGCAACCCTATGCACAACAGAATGAAATATTGCATTTTCCTGTACTGTGCTCACAGTCTTTGCTACGCTTCAGCCAATAATTTCAGCCACTGTGTCAATTACTCTTGTTAAGGGACTTCCCCATTTTCTCTGAAACTCTGCTTTAACCCTGGTCCCCTTCTCCAGGGACAGATCCCTTCTGACAACATGACTGAAGTCAAGTACTTGACACAAAATGTGGCCTTTCTCATTTCTAAAGGGTATTCCAGTTGTACTTCTTCAGAGACAGATCTGTTAGTTATCTGGTAGTCCATGATAATTGAATATTCTTTGAGAAGACCAAATCCAAATGCATTATTAGAAAACTTCTGTGGTCTACCATATTCATTCTCCAGCTTTCACATGCAATGAAGATTTTATAAATACCATGGCTTGGGGCAGGCAGACTTTAGTCTTCAAAGTTACACCCTTTTCTTCTAAACACTTTAAAAGGTCTTTTGCAACAGATTATCCCAGTGCAATACACTGTCTGATTTCCTTACTGCTGCTTCCACTGTTTTTGACTGTGGATCCAAGTAAAATAAAAACCCTGACCACCTCATTTTTTCTCCATTTATCATGATGTTGCTTATTGGTCCAGTTGTGAATATTTTTGTTTTCTTATTATGCTGAGGTGTGACCTAAACTGAAAGCTGTAATCTGTGATGTTCATCAGTAAGTGCTTTGAGTCTTCTTCACTT
>NW_006942787.1:0-1201 GCF_000298275.1 Orycteropus afer afer | reverse complement strand
GTTTTCGAGGCAATATCACTACAGAAGTAGGATTGCCCAACCTTCCTTCCGAGGAGTGGCTGGTGGGTTTGAATCGCCAGCCGTCTGGTTAGCAGGCAAGTGACTTAGCCAGTCCATAGTACCTTCAATATTCTTCGCCACAATTCAAAAGCGTCAATTCTTCTGTGGTCTTCCTTATTAACTGTCTACTCTCACATGCATATGAGGCAATTGAAAATATAATGGCTTGGGTCAGGTGCACCTTAGTCTTCAAAGTGACATCTTTGCTCTTTAACACTTTAAAGAGGTCCTTTGTAGCAGATTTGCCCAATGCAATACATTGATTTCTTGATTGCTGCTTCCATGGCCGTTGATTGTGAATCCAAGTAAAATGAAATCTTTGACAATTTCAATCTTTTCTCCATTTATCAAGATGTTGCTTATTGGTCCAGTTGTTTTTGTTTTATTTATGTTGAGGTGTAATTCATACTGAAGGCTGTAATCTTTGATATTTATCAGTAAGTGCTTCAAGTTTTCTTCATTTTCAGCAAGCAAGGCTGTTTCATCGGTATATATTCTGATGCTATGATCTTCTTCATATAACCCAGCTTCTCAGGTTATTTGCTTAGTATACAGATTGAATAAGTATGGTGAAAGGTACAACCTTGACATACACCTTTCCTGATTTTAAACCATGCAGTATCCCCTTATTCTGTTTGAACAATTGCCTCTTGTTCTATGTATAGGTTCCTCATGAGTGCAATTAAGGGTTCTGGAATTCCCATTCTTTGCAACATTATCCATAATTTATTATGATCCACACAGTTGAATGCCTTTGCATAGTCAATGAAACACAGATAAACAGCTTTCTGATATCAATTAGCTTTCCCAGACCCTTGCACAGTGTGGATTTACTCTCCATTCTCAGAGACAGGTACATTCCTGCAAAAGCAAATGCAGATGAGGTGGGGAGTCCTTTCATGGACAGGTTAATGGCCCAAGAGAAGGGTGGCTGCTGGGGGGAAGTCAGAGGGAAGGAAATTAATGTCCTGAGGCACTCCACCCCAGGACCAGGTGCTGTGAAGGAGTTTTCACGTCACCAACCCTGCAAGCTCAGTATTTATTAACCCTATTTTACAGATGAAGAAACTTGCCCAAGGCCATAGCTAGTCCATATAGACTTTTGGTTGCTAATGTTATTCATTGTTGTTGTTGTTGTTGT
>NW_006942786.1:0-1201 GCF_000298275.1 Orycteropus afer afer | reverse complement strand
GACTTCCATGAAGATTACAGACTTGTAAACCCTATGAGGCAATTCTACTTTGTCCTATAGGATCCCTATGAGTTGGAATTGACTTGATGGCAATGGGCAGTAGGTACGTAGTGGTATCTCACTGTACTTTTACTTTGCATTTCATAATGAAATCCGAGCATCTTCTCATGTGCTTATTTGCCATCTGTACATTTGTTATTTTTGTTGTTGAAAGCTCATCAAATATTTTACCCATTTTTAACTGGGTTATTTTTCTCACTATTGAATTTTGAGAGTTCTTTACATCGGTAGATTCAATCCTTTATCAGACACATGCTTTGCAAATATATTCTCCCAGGCTGTAGTTTATCCTTTCAGTCTCCCACAGTATCTATGAAAGAGCAGAGTATTATAATTTTGATAAGGTCTTATTTTTCCAATTTGTTCTTTTACCTAACCCCAGGTTGCAGCAATTTTCTTCCATCTTTTCTTCTAGCAATTATATATTCCTAGGTCTTCAGTCAGTTCTATGAGTCATTGTGGGTTAACCTTTGTTTATAGTGGGAGGTAGGAATTTAAATGGTTATTTTTTTTCCTTTTCTCTAAGGATATCCAATGTCTTCAAGTAGTACACATTTTGCACTAGAATACTAACCTAAATGTGCTGGTGAGAACCCACCCAGTGGGTTCAGTTCTTTCAGCTTGAGCAATGCCAATCATGTTCTTCCTTATTTGTTTTCTAACTCCTGGTCTTTGTACATTTTATCATAACACTTTACCTCGTGTTTTTTACTTTGCTTTAACTACTCTGTGCTTAAGAGCAAGTTTCAAAGTCTCCCTGGCATTCATTTTGGGCTTTTCTTTCTTTCTGTCTTTTTAATTTCTTTATTCAAGATGTTCTTGAGGTCATCCCATAACTCTTCTGGATTTCAGTCTTTAGTGTCCAGTGCATCAAATTTTTTGTCGAAATGGTCTCTAAATTCAAGTGGATCTAGGTTGCATTTGGACTCTTGCGGATTTGCTTTGATTATCTTTAGCTGAAACTTGAACTTGCACACATATATATTAAAATTATGATGTTCCTTTTTTCTTTTGAAAGATGCCAATTTTGTCTAGTGTGTTAGATTGGGTTCTCTAGAGAAACACAAAAACCAGCAAAGTATATATATATATTTATAGAGAGAGAGAGAGAGAAATTTATCTTAGGAAAATGGCTCACAAG
>NW_006942785.1:0-1201 GCF_000298275.1 Orycteropus afer afer | reverse complement strand
CCCCCCCCCAATGGTAGAAATCTTGTGTGTGGCCTGCATGGCCAGTTACTCAGGGACCAGGGGACTGGGAGAGGGAGGTCCCAGCCTGCAGGTAAAGTCTAACACCAGAGAGGCTAAAACAACTGAGAAGGAGCCCTGTTTGTATTAACTGAACACATTCCTTGCCAGCAAATCCCCTTCTCTAAAAGCATAAACACCCAAGAAGGCAGATGTAAAGTCTGAAGGACTTTAGCCTCAGTGAGTCATGTATGTCAAGTTGTGTAAATAATACCATACTCATTTAAAAATATTCCATGAAGCAGGAAAAAAAAAAGACAAACTAACTTTTGTTGCTGTAAAACTGAACTAAGGATATATATATGTGTGTGTGTGTGTGTGTGTGTGTGTACACATTCTGAAATCACTTCCCTCTCAGGCTTCATAGACATTATTGGGGGAGGGGGAGGGGAGTAGCAGTGTTCATAAGACAAAGTTCAAATTTTTTTTTTTTTTGATTATTCATTCTTTTGTGCCCAGTCTAAACCCTTTAAAGAACTGAAGGTTTATATAAAGTAAGTGAAATGATTTCTTTCCAAGAAACATCAACTAAAATTCCAGTTTCAGAAATAGAGTCCTTTACCAGTGTTCATACATGTCAAGAACCTTCTTTTTTATGTTTTCCATGACAGAAAGTTGTTCTCCTTAAGCCTTCCATGACTGTTAGTTGAAAATATCCAAAATGTAAGCAAGGCTGGCCAAGAGTAATTGCTGTCAAGTCAACTCTGCCTCATGACAATCCCATGTGTGTCAGACTAGAATTGCCTCTGTAGAGTTTTCTTTCTTTCTTTTTTTCCTTTTTATTGTGATTTGGGTGAAAATTTACAGAGCAAATACACTTTTCATACAGCAGGTCACATATACTTTGTCTCATGACATTGACCACAGTCTATCACAATGCAACATCTCCTCTCCTACTTCCTCCTGATAGTTACCTCTTCCCTGTTTCCATCCCTCCATACACTCCTGCCCCTGAGCTGTCTGTCTCCCTGTGCATAAGCAGCCCTTCTTTCTCCCATGTTTGTTTTCTCCAAGGAGTGTATCTACCTCTGGTAAATGTTCAACTTTTTGTCTATTGTTTGGCTGGAAGCCACAGGCGTGGGTTCAATTCCAGACCTGAAGGGCAGCTAGGGGCCATAGTCTCAGTGGTTCCACCAGGCTCTAT
>NW_006942784.1:0-1138 GCF_000298275.1 Orycteropus afer afer | reverse complement strand
AGGATTCCATCCTTTTCTATGTTTTGGAATAGTTTGAGTAGGATTGGTATAAGTTCTTCTCTGAATGTTTTGTAGAATTCTCCAGTGAAACCATCTGGGCCAGGACTTGTTTTAGTTGGTGATTTTTTGATGACCTGTTCAATTTCTTCTTTTGTGATGGGCCTGTTCAACTTTTCCTCATCAATCTATGTTAGTTTAAGTAAGTGGTGTGTTTCTAGAAAACTGTCCATTTCCTCCAGATTTTCAAACTTGTTGGAGTACAGTTCTTCATAGTAACCTGATATTATCTTTTTTATTTCAGTTGGTTCTGTTGTGATGTCACCCATTTCATTCCTTATTCATGTTATTTGTATTTTCTCCCTCTTTTTCTTCATTAAATTTGCCAGGGGTTTGTCAATTTTATTGATCTTTTCAAAAAACTAAGTTCTGATCTTGTTGATTTTTTCTATAGCCCTTCTATTTTCTGTTTCATTGATTTCTGCTTGAATCTTGATTATTTCTTTTCTTCTGGTGACTGTATGCTTTTCTTGCTGTTCTTTCTCTAACTGTTGGAGATGTTCATTTGAAGTGTTGATTTTGGCTCTTTCTTCTTTTTTTGATGTGTGCACTGATTGCTATAAATTGGCCTCAGATCACTGCTTTCACTGTGTCCCAAAGATTTTGGTATATTGTGTTTTCATTCTTGTTTGATTCAAGGAAATTTTGAATTTCAATTTTGATTTCTTCTCTTACCCAGTCTTTCTCAAGGAGGGTGTTGTTCAGTTTCCATGTGTTTACTCTTTTCCTGATGATCTTCCTATTGTTGATTTCGAATTTGATAGCATTATGATGTGAGAATATGCTTTGCAATATTCCAATGTTTTAAATTTATTAAGGCTTGCTTTATGGTCTAATATATGGTCTATCATAGAAAAAGATGCACTTCTCCATGTGCACTGGAGAAGAATGTATATTGTGCTGCTGATGGGTGAAGTGATCTATAGATGTCTATAAGGCCAAGTTAGTGGATTTTATTGTTTAGCTCTTCTGCATATTTGTTGAGTTTCTATCCAGTTGTTCTGTCTTTCAAAGAAAGTGGTGTATTAAAGTCTCCCACTATGACTGTGGAGTCATCTATTTGGCTTTTCAACTCTTTTAA
>NW_006942783.1:0-1147 GCF_000298275.1 Orycteropus afer afer | reverse complement strand
GCTGAATTATAAAAAAAAAAATGTTACCTCTCAATGAGCAGATTATAGGAGCATGTAGTATTGACTCACAATTTCTGTGGTTCAGGAGTATAGGCTCTATTCAAAATAGATTCTTTGTTTAGGTTCTCACAAAACTCCAGTTGCAGTATTGACCAGGTTGCATTCTCATCTGGAGCCTCAAAAGGGGAAGAATGGAAGAATTCCCATCGTAGGAGCTCACTTAAATTTTGTTGGAAGAATTTATGTTGGTCGCATGACTGACAGTACCAACTTTTTGCTGACAATCAGCTGAAGATTATCTTAAGATTCCATGGGCCACTCTCAGCAACTTGCTACCTGAGCTTCTGATGTAGCCATTTACTTATTTAAAGCCAGACTGGAAGAATATACAGAGTGAGTCTTCTAGGAAGACAAACTTTTATAATGTAACCTAATCAGATGAGTAGCATGCTATCATTCTATTAGTCAGAGGAAATCACAGGTCCTGCTCATCCTCAGTGGTTAGAGTTTACCCAAAGGCATACACATGAAGAGGCAGGGAACATGAGAGGAACCATAGTGTTTTTATGCCATATAGGTACTCTTTTGCCAGTGTGAAATGATTTATAATTATTAATGTATCATTATATGCTATTACTAGAAATTACTATTGAATGCCATTAAATTCTAACCTCTAATCCCATCATAACATATGACTCAAAAATACTCTTTATTTAACAATTATTTAAGCTAAACATGAGATCTTAGGTATGTGAGAGTCTTTGACTATAAAATACAATGCAAACAGAATCTTTCCTTTTTGGGCTGTCCATAAGGAGAGACCAATGTTGAGGCAGGATCTTATAGAAGATATTATCTCTAATAATTCAGTGAGATATTTGACAAAAATTAATTTGCATCCTAGGTTACTCTAATTTTATATAATTTACATTTTTACTACAGAATTTTTTAAAACACTCATTGATCTCAGTCAATATATACTTCTAAGATCATCAGTAAAAACAACAACAAAAGAAAAACCTTAATTATTTTATTTTCCTTAATATTCAGTTTTATTGTTTATGTTTAAGCATAGGCACTGAAACAAGGCGGGCTTGTGCTTACTCACTGATCTGCACTGAACACGTTCCCTTGTTACCCTACCGAG
>NW_006942782.1:0-1202 GCF_000298275.1 Orycteropus afer afer | reverse complement strand
TTTTATTTTGCTTGCCTCTCAGTATAGTTCTCTGGAGATTTGTCAAAGGTGTTGCCTATATCAGTAGATTGTTTCTTTTTATTGTTGAGTAGATTCTACAGTATGGATATCCCAAGTTTATTTAACTATTATTCACTCGTTGAAGAACATCTGGATTATTTCATAGGAATATTCATAACATGTTTTGAGTAGTAGAAATAGAGCTGTTATGAATATTCCTATACATGTTTTTGTGTGCAAATAATTTTTCATTTCTCTCATATACACATCCAGAAGTGTTTGTGCTAGGTTCAGATTGCTAGGTTACATGTGTTAGTTTCAAAGAGCAGCTGGAGAAGACAAAGTTAAGTATTATAATGAAATGTGCAAAGACCTGGAGTTAGAAAATCAAAAGGGAAGAACATGCTCAGCATTTCTCAAGCTTGAAAAAAGTGAAGAAAAAATTCAGTCCTCAAGTTGTGATATTGAAGGATTCTATGGACAAAATATTGAATTATTCAGGAAGTATCAAAACAAAACGGAAGGAATACACAGAACCATTGTACCAAAACTATTTAGTCAACATTCAACCATTTCAGGAGGTAACATAAGACCAAGAACCAATGGGACTGAAGGAAGAAGTCCAAGCTGCACTGAAGGCATTGGTGAAAAAATAAAGAAAGGCTCTAGGGATTAACAATTGAGACGTTTCAACAAGTGGATGCATCCCTTGAAGTGTCACTCGTCTATGCAAAGAAATGTGGAAGACAGCTACCTGGTCAATCAACTGGAAGAGATCCATGTTTGTGCCCATTGCAAAGAAAGGTGATCCAACAGAATGTTGAAATTATTGAGCAATGTCATTAATGGCACACACAAGCAAAGTTTTACTGAAGATAATTCAAAAAACAATTGCAGCAGTACATTGACAGGGAACTGCCAGAAATTCAAGCCAGATTCAGAAGAGGACATGGAACAAGGGATATCATTGCGGATGTCAGATGGATCTTAGCTGGAAGTATAGAATACCAGAAATATGTTTACTTGTGTTTTATTGACTATGCACAGGCATTCAACTGTGTGGATCATAACAATTATGGATAACATTGGGAAGAATGGGAATTCCAGAATATTTAATTGTGCACATGCAGAACTGTTCATAGATATTTGAACAGAGCAAGGGTATTTTGTGTGATTTAAAATCAGGAAAGATGTGTGTCAGT
>NW_006942781.1:0-1202 GCF_000298275.1 Orycteropus afer afer | reverse complement strand
TGCCCAACCTTTCTTCCGAGGAGTGGCTGGTGGGTTTGAACCGCCAGCCATCTGGTTAGCAGGCAAGTGTCTTAGCCACTATGCTAATAGGCTTTCAAAATGCTTTGGATAACCACACTCATTAAGTAACTATTTTAATATCATGTTTTAGAAATAAGTATCGGTATCAGTTTATATGTTGACATAGGTTTATGTGTGTTTACTTGAATTGCTTTTCATAAAATAATTAAGATAGTTCACATTTTATGGAACTTATGCATCTACTCAGCACTTTTCTTTGTATCCTCTGAATGAATATGTTGATACATCAGGTATTTATGAGTTTCCAACATTGGTTTTGTCTATGAATCTAGTGATATATGAGAAATATATCTGAGATGCAAGAGCTTTTAACTTTACTGTTGTGCTCCCTAAATCATCTAGCACCTATCCACAGGATATTGAATTCTGTGGAGAAACAATCAAGAAAGGTCTATTTTAAGTCCATTTTCATGGAAGAAACAAAAATACTAATTTTTAGATTTTCAAAAATTACAATTTATTATGTTATATGGCTGGTCATCAAAAGGTGATCTTGGAAGATTACTAAATTTTCCTATGCCCAGATTCCCCATCCATATTATGGGAATGTCAAACATCCTGTATTCCTGTTCAGTAAATCTCTCAACTAGACCAATAATAAGTGCTATATAAATATCAATTGGAAAATTGTGTGGGTCCACTACTTATACATGTATTGATATATAATATAGAATTTAAACCTCCTTAAGTAGATCCTCTGTGTACCAATATTTCTACAGCTGGAGTTAACCACCAACTCATTCAAATCCTTCAAATGCTTTTATTTATTTTCAACGATTAATTACATTTTTCTACCACAATTTTTCCACCATTTTATAACTTCTACATGGAATTTCAAAGAAATTTAGGTTTGGAAAATGTGCCGTGCTGACAGACAGCTGTAAAAGAGTAGATTCCCTGTTGTTGTTGTTGTTATTTTCCGTAGAGTCAGACCTGACTCATAGTGACCCCTCCTTGGGTTGCCAAGGTGGTATCATTATGGAGACATCCTTGCTCCTCAGCACTTGAAAGAGTTCCTTCACAGCTGACCTGCCCAGTGCTACACGTCATCTAATGTCCTGACTGCTGCTTCCATTGGCCTTGATTGCAGAACCAAGCAACGTGAATTCTTTGACAACCTC
>NW_006942780.1:0-1164 GCF_000298275.1 Orycteropus afer afer | reverse complement strand
GGAAATAATCAAGATTCGAGCAGAAATCAATGAAACAGAAAATAGAAGGGTAATAGAAAAAAACAATAGGACCAGAAGTTGGTTTCTTGAAAAGATCAATAAAATTGACAAACCACTGACAGATTTAACAAAGGAAGAGAGGGAGAGCATACAAATAACATGAATAAGAAATGAAATGGGTGACATCACAACAGAACCAAGTGAAACAAAAAGGATAATATTAGGATACTGTGAAGAACTGTACTCCAACAAATTAGAAAATCTGGAAGAAATGGACAGATTTCTAGAAACACACCACTTACCTAAACTAGCACAGACTGATGTGGAAAAGTTGAACAGATCCATCACAAAAGAAGAAATTAAACAGGTCATTAAAAAATTACTGACAAAAAAATAAGTCCTAGCCCAGAGGGTTTCACCAGAGAATTCTACCCAACATTCAGAGAAGAACTGGCACCAATCCTACTCAAACTATTCCAAAATACAGAAAAGGATGGAATCCTCCCTAACTCATTTTATGAAGCAAGCATAACCTTGATACCAAAACCAGGCAAAGACATCACTCAAAAGGAAAACAACAAACCAATATCCCTTATGAATATAGATGCAAAAATCTTCAATAAAATCCTAGCCAATAGACTCCAACAACATATGAACAAAATCATTCATTATGACCAAGTGGGGTTCATATCAGGTATGCAAGGATGGCTCAACATTAGAAAAACAATCAATGTCATCACCACATAAATAAAACAAAAGAAAAGAACCACACAATAATATTAATTGATGCAAAACAAGCATTTGATAAAATCCAACACCCATTCCTGATTAAAACTCTCAGTAAAATAAGAGTAGAGGGGGCATTCCTCAACATAATAAAGGGCAACTATGCAAAACCAACACCCAACATTATACTCAATGGAGAAAAATTGGAACCATTCCTCTTGAGAACAGGAACCAGACAAGGATGCCCTCTATCACCACTTCTATTCAACATTGTACTGGACGTCCTAGCCAGGACAATAAGGCAAGAAAGGGAAATCAAAGGCATCCAAATTGGTAAGGTAGAAGTCAAACTATCCCTATTTGCTGATGATATGATCCTATACCTAGAAAACCCAAGAGACTCGGTCAAAAATCTACTGGAACTAATTGAGAGATTTA
>NW_006942778.1:0-1202 GCF_000298275.1 Orycteropus afer afer | reverse complement strand
TGGAAACATGCATGCTGTGTATGAGGACACAGATATATTTCTTGAATACCTTTTTGTTGTTGTTGTTTGCCGTCGAGTCGGCCCCGACTCATAGCAACCCCTCCTTGGGTTTCCGAGGTAGTATCACTATGGAAGTAGGATTGCCCAACCTTCCTTCCGAGGAGTGGCTGGTGGGTTTGAACCACCAGCCTTCTGGTTAGCAGTCAAGTGCCTTTAGCCACTATGCTACCAGAGCTCCCGTAATATATTATGTTAATCAACACACTACTCAGTGATTCCTATTTTCAGGACTCAGAATAACCTTGCAAAATAAAAAGTTATTAAGACTACAACACACATGCAAAGAAACAAATAGTCTAAAAGTTGCTTTCCCATGTTTTAAACAATCAGTAGATAGAAGAACCAAGACTAATAATTCAGATGTTCTGACTCTAGATCAACACGTTAAGAATTTCAATACCTTAAATAAAATGCAATTTCATAGGTCCACAAAGTAAGGCTCAGACACTCTCTGGCTATGTAGGTTAAGAAACACAGAAGTGTTTCAAGAAAAGATGCACCTCCTATTTAGCTTATACATGATTCAAAGAACTGTTTTGTCCTAAAAAAATGGAGGTAGTAGATCTCCCAAAGCTGTGCAGCAAACTGTCCCAAGAGAAGCCCTAAGAAGGAGAGATGGGAACTGACAGGAAAGAAAATGTTATCTTAAGTTTTACTAAACAAAATGAAAGACAACAAATGTATCTGTTAACTGTGTATGGCATTGTACTTAGTTCTGTGGGGAATACAGGGAAATGACTGCTCTCAAGCAAAAATAGCTAACACTTATCACTGACGTTCCAAATGTTATGGGATGTATTCTAATGCTGGCAACATCAATACTTTCTCTCTCATAGTTAAGGACTACTACTGACCCCACTTTATAGATGACGGAATCAAGGCATAAAGCAAGTAAATTGCTAAGCACCACAAAGTAGACCTAATAGTCCAAATCTAAGGCTTACACACTTAATCACTATGCCAAGTCTGATACTTCCCTGCTTCTAATCTAATAAGAAGGATGAAACCCAAAAGTCTAAAGTCATTGTTACACATTAAAAACAGGGAGTTGTTGTTGTTGTTGTTGTTTGCCGTCGAGTCAAACCCGACTCATAGCGACCCCTCCTTGGGTTTCCGAGGCAGTATCACTACGGAAGTAGGAT
>NW_006942777.1:0-1202 GCF_000298275.1 Orycteropus afer afer | reverse complement strand
AGTATATGTAAACTGCTGTATGGAAAGTGAATTTGCTCTGTAAATCTTCACCCAAATCACAATAAATAATAATAATAATAATAATAATCAGCCCTGCTAGCCAGGAACTGCACAGAGGACTGCACTGGTGGCTGGGGAATAAAAGGCAAAGCAGCAGCAAAGAGAAAGGTGGGCTGAGCTGTGGATTCTGCCTGTCCAGAGGGCATAGCCATTTTGAATGTTTACAAGCGGCTTGACCATTTTGGATATTTAAAGTGACAGAATTCCCCCTGATTCCAGGGACTTAAGAACTTAAGACTGCTCTGGTGGCTGGGGAATAAAAGGTGAACCAGCAGCGAAGAGGAAGGCGGGCTGAGCTGTGGACTTTTGTCTATCTGGAGGGTGCAGCCATTTTGAATATTTACAAGTGGCCTGACCTTTTTGGATATTTAAAGCAACAGCATTCTCCCAGATTCCAGGGGCTTAATAACAGGTTCGACTTGCCAGTAACCCCAAGAACATTGCATACCTGTACAGCTGGAAAGGTGTGACATTCCCCTTGTTACTCTTATACCACACACGCACTTGGTGAACGGAGGTTCAGCCATCCCTCACTCCCACCCAGCTTTTGGGCTTGCAGGAACTCCATCACAGTCTGTGTGCTCAGACTGAGACTGGGTGCCCTGCCCTGCCTTCCCCCGATTTTTTTTTTTCTCTTTCTTTTTTCTGTTTTTTAGTTTGCTTGTTTTTGTCTGTTTTAAAACTACTATTATTTTTACTGATTTTGTCCTTTTTACTATTATTCTTTATTCTTCCCCTTCCAAGTCCTAGTTCTCAGCTTTTTATCTTTTCCCTGTTCCTGGTTGCAATTTTTTTTTCCTTTTTCTTTTTTTCTCGTCGTTAACCACATTTCTTGCTTTTCTTTTTGTATTTTTTCCAAATTTTTTCCTCATTATTCTCCTTCTCTACCTTTTTCCTTTAATTGCCCTATCCCCAGATATCGCAGGTTTTCCTGGGTTTTTTTCTAATTTTTCCTCCCTTTTTTTTTTTCTTTTTTTTTTGTTATTGTTCCTGTATGATTGCATGGCATATTTTCTGTCCATGTGCTTTTACTTTTTGGATGGTTATTCAATTGTAATTTTTGTTTAACTGAGTGGAAGACAGGAATGTCCCCATAAGACACAACTACACCCACACCTCCAGCAACTTCACTTACTGAGTGA
>NW_006942776.1:0-1138 GCF_000298275.1 Orycteropus afer afer | reverse complement strand
GGGTTTGAACCGCCAGCCTTCTGGTTAGCAGTCAAGTGCTTTAGCCACTATGCTACCAGAGCTCCTTTTGACCAACTAGGAAGCCCCTTTTCTCTATTTTTAAAAACATACTCCTTGTTATTTAAAATCTTTGTTAATTTCAATTCCTGCATCATCTAGTATCTATTTCTATTGTCTGGTTTTTCCTTTTGGTGTTTAGTTATATGAAAGGCATTGTGAATAAAGTGAGACTCCACATAATGCTATTAGCTTTCAGAGAAGAAACCACCCTTTCTTTTGCTAGGCAGCAGTGGGGCCTGATCACCTAATCCTGTACAGACTGAGCTGAATGAAAAGTTGAGGCTATGTTACAGGTGTGATAAGATTCTGTTTTTCCGTGGTTTGCCCCTGCTCTTAGGGAGTAACCATCTGTGGCTTCCCCCTGGTAGGTAAGTTCACAGGGGCCTTTATAATCTTTGTCTCTGAAGCACAGTGTGCTGGAAATTCCACTCTGATTTTCAAGAACTTTCAGTCTGGTTTTGAAGCCCTCCCTGTGCAGCTGCAGTATTTGGTAAAGTTTTTCAGGGGAAAACTAGCCTAGTGTTAGGATCAGTTCTCTGACTCTCTTTTCTCATTGGTTCCTTAAGCTTCTGTTTGCTCCCAAAGCTCTGGTGGCTCCTCTGCCTGAACACAGTCTGGTTTCTCACTCAGCTGTTTGCCTCAGAACCAGCAAATACACTTGAGGAAGGAGTGCCTACAGAATGTCATCTCATTTCCTCACAGTTTCTCTTTGTCCAGAACCTGGGCCCTTCTGTTGTTGTTATGTGCCATTGAGTGGGACCTGACTCATAGCGACCCCTCCTTGGGTTTCCGAGGCAGTATCACTACGGAAGTAGATTGCCCCATCTTCCTTCTGAGGAGTGGCTGGTGGGTTAAAAATTTAGAGCTGACTAAAACAAAATTTTTTACTATAGAAATAATTTTACTTATTTTATTCCCAAGATATGTGTATATCTAGTAGAGCATATCTAATTTTCTTGTTAAGGAAGAAAAGACTTGAAAATATATACTTAGTACAAATTAACATACCATGTGCAAACCATTACCAATTTTATATTAATAATTTTTTTAATATTTCTTTTTCTTTTGCTTTAGGTAC
>NW_006942775.1:0-1195 GCF_000298275.1 Orycteropus afer afer | reverse complement strand
ACTTCCGTAGTGATACTGCCTCGGAAACCCAAGGAGGGGTCGCTATGAGTCGGGGCCGACTCGACGGCACATAACAACAACAACAACAACAGTTTCATGACATTAGTTGCAGTCCCCTCAGTGTAACAGCACTCTTCCCAGCTTCCTCCCTGGGTTCTCCATTTCCATTTGTCATTCTTTCCTGCCCCTTCCTGCCTTCTGAAGTTTGTTTTTGAGCAGATGCTGCCCTTTTGGTCTCGTATGGTTGATTCTTCTGAGTATTTTTCTCATCATTATTTTTTAACATTGTGTAGTATTCCATCGAGTGTATGTGTCATAGTTTGTTATCCATTCATCTGTTACAGACACTTAGGTTGTTTCTGTTTTTTCACTATTGTAAATAATGCAGCAATGAACATTGGTGTGTACTTATCTGTTCATGTCAAGTCTCTCATTTCTCTGGAATGTATACCTAGTAGTGGAATCACTGGATCATACAGTATTTCTATTTCCAACTTCTTAAGGATGTGCCATACTGCTTTCCACAATAGTTGCACCGTTTTACAGTCCCACCAACAATGTATAAGGGTTCCAGTCTCTCTGTATCCTTGCCAGCATTTGTTGTCTTCTGTTTTTTTGAACTTTGCTGTTAATGCTGGGGTGAGATGATATCTCATCATTATTTTGATTTGCCTCTCTCTAATGGCTAATGATTGCAAGCATGTCTTCATGTGTTTGTTGGCTGCCTAAATATCTTCTTTGATGAAATGTCTCTTCATGTCCTATTGGATTATTTGTCTTTCTGTTGTTGAGGTGTTAAAGTTTTCTGTAAATTTTAGAGATTAGTCCTTTGTCCAGTGTATCATTGCCAAAATTTTTTTAGTCTATAGATTCTCGCCTTACTTTTTTTTGGTGAAGTCTTTTGCTCTGCATAAATGTTTAATTTTTAGGAGGCCCCAGTTGTCTAGTCTGTCTTCTGCTGTTTGTGCATTTTTAGTTATGGTTGACAGTGTATTTATGCCATGTATTAGGACTCCTGTTACTGTTCCTATTTTTCCTTTCATATTCTTTATAGTTTTAGGTTTTATATTTAGGTCTTTGATCCAGTGTATATCATGTTAATGATTGTTGTTGTTGTTGTTATGTGCTGTCGAGTCGTCCCCGACTCATAGCGACCCCTCCTTGGGTTTCCAAGGCAGTATCACTACGGAAGTAG
>NW_006942774.1:0-1202 GCF_000298275.1 Orycteropus afer afer | reverse complement strand
AATGAGGAATATCACCTGTGAGTACAGGGCATCCAGGAGAGAGCAAGCAAGCAGCAGAAGGATCCAGGTAAGGGGAGGGACCCAGGGCCCAACCCCCAAGCATCAGGAAAAACAGACGGTCAAGGAAGGAAAAGCTAGGGCATTCAGGAGAGAGAAAGCAAGTGGCAGAGGGATCCAGGTGAGGGGAGGGACCCAGGCCCCAACTCCCAAGCAGCAGGAAAAGCAGAGGAGAAAGGAAAGGAAAGCCAAGTTATCCTAGACTGAGCGAGCACGCAGTAGGGATCTAAGTAAGGGAAGGGTGGAGAGGTTTCGAAAAGCTAAGGGAGACAAATTATCTGTCAGTTTGCCATACTGTGGTGGCATGTTGCTGTGAGGTTTGTGGCTGTGCAACTGGTGTTTCAAATGCCAGCGAGGTTGCACATGACACACAGGTTTTGGCGTGGCTTGCAGACTGAGACAGACTAGGAAGAAGGAAGAGGGCATCCACTTCTCAAATAATTGACTAGGGAAAACCTATGAGTACTGCACACCTCTAAAAACTCATTGTTAGGAGACCAAAGGGTCAAAAATTACTCTAAAACAGAGAAGGAAGGATTAAGGTACAGAGAAATAAGATTCCTGGACATGAACCATACAAAATGGAATTAATTAAAATGTTGACACATTGTGAAAAATGTGACCAACGTCACTGAAAAATTTGTGTAGTAATTGTTAAATGGAAACCTAATTTGCTGTGCATTTTCACAGAAAACATAATAAAATATTATTTAAAAAACAAAACAAAATCTTTAAGGAAGTGGAACAGTTATTCACTCTTTTGCAAAATATTTGGAGATCTCTGGCACAATAATAAACCAAAAAATCAAACCTGTTGCATTTGACTCAATTCTAATTCATAGCGACCATGTAGGGCAGAGTAGAACTGCCCTAGCTCTGGTAGTATAGTGCCTAAGACACTTGAATGCTTACCAGAAGGATGGCGGTTCAAACCCACCAGCCACTCCTTGGAAGGAAGGTTGGGCAATCTACTTTTGTAGTGATACCACCTTGGAAACCCAAGGAGTGGTACTATGAGTCCAGTCCAACTTGAGGGCACATAACAACAAAAATCATGGGATTTCTTACGCTGCCATCTTTATGGAAGCAGATTTTTACATCTTTGTCCCATGGAGCAACTGGTGGATTTGAACTGCCAACCTTTT
>NW_006942773.1:0-1202 GCF_000298275.1 Orycteropus afer afer | reverse complement strand
CCAACAGCAACAAAAAAGTGGCCCAGATGGCTTTACTGATGAGTTCTACCAAACATTCAGAGAAGAGACAGGACGAGTTCAACTCTATTCCAGAACAGAGAAAAGGATGGAATACTCCCAAATTCATTTTATGAAGCAGACATAATCCTGATATCAAAACCAAGCAAAAACTGAAAAAATAAAAAAATAAAAAAATAAATGCCATCGCATTGATTCTGACTCATAACAACCCTATAGGACAGAGTAGAACTGCCCCCAAAGGGTTTCCAAAACTATAAATGTTACATCATGAAAAAGTAGGATTCATACCAGGTATGCAAGGATGGTTCAAAAGACTTCTCCAAAAGAGTAAAAAGAGAACTTACAGATTGGGAAAAAATATTTGACAACAATATATCTGACAAGGGACTAATCTCTAAATTTTATAGAAAACTTCAACACTTCAACAAGAAAAAGAAACAATCCAATTGAAAAATGGGCAGAAGACACAAACAGATATTTCATCAAAGAAGCCATTTAGGTAGGCAACAAACATGAAGACGTGTTTGCAAACTTTAGCCATTGCAGAGATGCAAATCAAAACAATGAGCTATCATCTCATCCCAATATTAATAGCGAAATTCACTAAGGAAACAACAAATACTGAGGAGCGTGTGGAGAGATTGGAAACTGGTGGGACTGTAAAAGCACTATGGAAAATGTTCTGACCCTTCCTTAAAAAGTTGGAAATAGAAATACCATTTGATCCAGAAATCCCATTGCTAGGTATACATCCTAGAGAAATAAGAGCCAGGACCTGAAAAGATACATACACACCCATGTTCACTGCAGCATTATTCACAATAATAAAGAGATAGAAACAACCCAAGCGCCTATCACCAAATGCTTAGATAAACTATGGTACAAACACACAATTGAATACTATACAGTGTTAAACAATAGCAGAGACTCTACGAAGCACCTTATAACATGGATGAACCTGGAGGACATTATACTGAGTGAAAGAAGTCAATCATAAAAAGACAAATACTGCATATGTCCATTATTATAAAAAGTCAAGGACAATTTTAAACACAGAAAGAAACATTGTTTGATGGGGAGAGGGAAGAAAATCAATAATTAGATACTGCTGCTGTTGTTGTTAGGTGCTACTGAGTCGGCTACAACTCATAGCAACTCTACTACGTACAACAGGACAAAAC
>NW_006942772.1:0-1202 GCF_000298275.1 Orycteropus afer afer | reverse complement strand
TGGAATGCTCTTGGAAGTGAGAATGGCCAGACTTCCTCTCACCTACTTTGGTTATGTTGTCAGAAGGGATCATTCCCTGGAAAAGGATATTGTGGCAGTTAAGTTTGTGCCTCAACTTGGCTGGGCCTGGTTGAGTGGCTGGACAGCTGAATGTAGTTATTCCCCATGGTAAGATTGGTAATTGACTCCATGGTGGAATCTACTGGAGCAGCTGAGTAGCTGCTTTGGGTATGTGGTCTGCTTCCTGAATATAAGAAGCCATTTTGGGAATGGTCTCTAGCTTATGGCATGCTTGAACCCTGCATGTAGCCGTGTCATTGTTCAGCAGCCTGCCATGCTCTGTTGACATTGGGTCTTTCATGGATTTGAATCAATGGCCTGCCGTGTGGTTTGGTAACATTGAGACTGTGCCTTTTTATTTATCAACCTTGGGCTTTTCAGCCTCAGCAACCAGCAGTTGTCTGAGTAAAGAAAAGCCTCTAGCTTCAGTGGGCCAGGAGCAGGAGGCAGAGCTGAAGCCTAAGGTTGAGGGGCTTTCACCCAGCCCCTAGAGCCTGGCACTTTGAACTCAGACTTAAAGCCTCCAAACTGTAAGAGAATAAACTCTTGTTTGTTCAAGCCATCCCATTTGTGGTATATTCTTGTAAGAGTGGCCAGTGAAAACTTGGTTAGCACTAGCTAAATAGAACAGATATCATGCTTGGTAACGTGGAGGGTCAACAAAAAAAAGGGGAAGCCCTCAACAAGATGGATTGACACAGTGGCTGCAATGAGGGGCTCAGGTATAGCAAGGATCGTGAGGCTGGCACAGGATGGGCAGTGCTTTATTCTGTTGTACACAGGGTCACTATGAGTTGGAGACAACATGATGGCACCTAACAACAAAAAATATCTTTCTTGTAATGTATATTAAGCAAAAAGCCACCAGATGCTCGAAGGGAGAAAGATGTGGCAGTCTGCTTCCTTACAGATTTACAATCTTGAAAATCCTATGCGGCAGTTCTACTCTGTCCAATAGGGTTGCTATGAGTGAGAACTGACTTGACAGCATGGGGTTTGGCTTTTACCAATGATCCCACCAAAAACTGTAAAAGCCTGACCCCAAACTGATCTTTCTTCTAGCCTTGTTAATTGGTTTTTCACCCAAAACTGTTATTCCACTTTGTAGCATTGTTAACTTGTCTCCTCACCGCCTTGAAGAG
>NW_006942771.1:0-1202 GCF_000298275.1 Orycteropus afer afer | reverse complement strand
CAAAGATAGAACAACTGGTAAGAAACTCTACAAAGATGCAGAAGAATTAAACAATACAACTAACCAGCTAGACCTTACAGACATGTACAGAACAATTCACCCAACAACAGCACAATATAAATTCTTTTCCAGCACACATGGAACATTCTCCAGGATGGAACATATGTCAGGCCACAAAACAAGCCTCAATAAATTTAAAAACACTGAAATACTGCAAAGCATCTTCTCAGATCACAATGCAGTAAAATTAGAAATCAACACTAGGAAGACCAATGGAAAAAGAGCAAAGGCATGGAAACTGAGTAATATCTTCCTCAAAAATGAAGGATGGCAAAGAATGCTGAGAATACCATGGACTGCTAAAAGAACTAACAAATCTGTCCTGGAAGAAGTGCAGCCAGCATGTTCCTTAGAAGCAAGAATGGCCAGACTTTGTCTCACCTACTTTGGTCATGTTGTAAGAAGGATATCATGCTTGTTAAAGTGGAGGGTCAGCAAAAAAGGGGAAGGCCCTCAACAAGATGGCTTGACACAGTGGCTACAACAATGGGCTCAGGTACAGCAAGGATCGTGGAGCTGGCACAGGACCAGGCAGTGTTTTGTTCTGCTGTATGTAGGGTCACTATGAGTCCAAGAAGGCACATAACAACAACACCAACAAAGACTAGATAATAGAATAAATTAAAATGAAATTAAAAATTACTTGAATCAAATGAGAATGAAAACACAACACACCAAAATCTTTGGAACACAGCAAAAGCGGTGATCAGAGAGCAATTATAGCAATAGATGCATACTTCAAAAAAGAAGAGCCAAAATCCACACCTTAACCCAACATCTTCAACAATTAGACAAAAAGCAGCAATAAATAAATAAAATAAAATAAAAGCTTACAGTCACCAGAAGAAAAGAAATAATAAAGATTCGAGCAGAAATCAATGAAACAGAAAATAGAAAGACAATAGAAAATATCAACAAGGCTAGAAGTTGGTCCTTTGAAAAGATTAAGAAAATTGGCAAACCACTCACTAACTTAACAAAGGAAAAGAAGGAGAAGATGTAAATAACACAAATAAGAAATGAAAGGGTTGATGTCACAACAGAACCAACAGAAATAAAAATAAATAATTTCAGGATACTATGAAAAACTGTACTCCTACAAATTTGAAAACCTAGAAGAAATTGACAGATTTCTAGAAACA
>NW_006942770.1:0-1144 GCF_000298275.1 Orycteropus afer afer | reverse complement strand
TATAGCAATTAAGGCACACATCAAAAAAAAAAGAAAGAAAACCAAAATCAGCAGCTTAACTCAACAACTGCAAAAATCAGAAAAGGAGCAATAAAAGTAGCTTACAATCTTCAGAAGAAAGGAAATAATAAAGATCAGAGCAGAAATAAATGAAGGAGAAAACAAACAAAAAAACAACAGAAAAAATCAACAAGACTAGGATTCAATTGTTTGAAAAGATTAAGAAAATCGACAAACCACTAGTAAATTTAACTAATGAAAAGAGAAGGTAAAAATAACATGAATAATAAATGAAATGGGAAATATCACAACAAAACCAACCAAAATAAAAATTAAAAATACTACAAATGCATGTCTATGCAGCAGGGAGTGTATCCAAGACCATGTATCGGGTTGGCAGACAATGGTTCTGCAAGTGTATCTGTCTGTTCTGTAAGAATTCCCAGGTGTATAGTAGAGCTGACAAGAGACAAGATTGTAGTCACTTCTTGGTCACAGCCAGTCACTTCTTGGTCACAGCCAGCTACCCAGAGGGAGTGAGTAGTTGAACCTGTGGGCTTGGGGTCATAGTCACAAGTTCAAGGTCAACTGGCATAACATACTACAAAAACATTATTTCACCTTAGGCGAGTACCAACTGGGACCTTAAAAGCTTGCAAACAGCCATCTAGACGCAACAATGGGTCTCTCCTCATCCAGAGCAAAGAAGAATGAAGAAAAAAAAAGACTCATGAAAACAATTAGCCCTAGTGACTGGTACACTATGTGATTCTCAACCTATACGACTATGAAACCAGAACTAGATGGTGCCTGGCTACAACTTTCAACCACTCTGAGGGGGATCTATGTAGGAGATACTGGATAAAGATGGAGAACAATGTGGAACAAACCTCAAAATCATTTGGAAAAAAAAGGGGAGGATACCGGGTTTGCTGGTCTGATAGAGCCTGGTGGAACCACTGAGACTATGGCCCCTACCTGCCCTTCAGGTCTGGGATTGAACCCACACCTGTGGCTTTGAGCCAAACAAAAGACAGGCATATGAGTTGAACATTTACCTCAAGTAGATACACTCCTTGGAGAGAACAATCATGGGAGAAAGAAGGGCTGCCTATGCACCGATAGACAGCTTGGGGGCAGGAGT
>NW_006942769.1:0-1202 GCF_000298275.1 Orycteropus afer afer | reverse complement strand
TTGTTATTTGCCGTCGAGTCGGCCCCGACTCATAGCGACCCCTCCTTGGGTTTCCGAGGCAGTATCACTACGGAAGTAGGATTGCCCAACCTTGTTATTCTCTGATAAATGAGGGTAATGATATCTATCTTGCAGAACTGCTAAATTAGAGATAATGTACATCAAATGCTTGACACATAATAGAGATAAATAACTGATAGTTTTTTTAAAGATGATGCTCAAATAAGTAAGAAGTTCCGAAAGAAAGAAGGTCAGATAGGAGACTGAAACTTTTGGTGAATTAAATTTATCAGACATTGCATTTATCTCTATTATATCTACTGTTTGTTTTCATGAAAAATTGCACAAATTTTATTGCCCAGGGAAATCTAGATGCCCTCTGCCTAGATTTTGGGTCTCGTGGTTCTATCATGCACATGATGACTTATATTAAGGGCTCACACCTTTAGGAGCAGGGCTCTCGATATGGAAAACTTCAAAACCGAAGTAAACATCCTCCCTGGATCAAAGGTGCAATTTGAACTTCATTACCAGGAAGTGAAGTGGAGGAAGCTGGGATCCTATGAACACAGGATTCATCTGCAGCCTGGCAGACTGGCCAAACACTTGGAGGTAAACATGGATGTGCACACACATTGTATGGTGTGCAGTGTCACCATCCATTTATGGTCCCTAGCCCCAATTTATATTTTGTTTCATTACTATGTTGGGTGTTTGATACCACTTTTAACCCTGTAAGACAGTGTAGTATACTGAAAAGGTTATGGCTTTAGAGTCAACCAGGCCACTTCTTTACAGATTGAAATGCCAGCTTGGTACTTACTAGCCTTCTGATATGGGACAAATTGTCCTGGGTTTCTATGTTCTCTTCTGTAAAAAAAAAAAAAAAAAATTATTATAATATACTTTGCAAAGAACTAAAGTTGGAAAACCAAAAGGGAAGAACACGCTCAGCATTTCTCAAGCTGAAAGAATTGAAGTTAATATAATAAAATATGCAAAGAACTAAAGTTGGAAAACCAAAAGGGAAGAACACGCTCAGCATTTCTCAAGCTGAAAGAATTGAAGTTAAACCTCAAATTGCAATATTGAGATTCTATGGGCAAAATATTGAATGATGCAGGAAACATCAAGAGAAGATGGCAGGAATACACAGAATCACTATCCCAAAAAGAACTGGTCAATATTCATCCATTTCAGGA
>NW_006942768.1:0-1202 GCF_000298275.1 Orycteropus afer afer | reverse complement strand
GGAAGGAAGGTTGGGCAATCCTACTTCCGTAGTGATACTGCCTCGGAAACCCAAGGAGGGGTTGCTATGAGTCGGGGCCGACTTGACGGCACATAGCAACAATAACAACATGTATACTCATGGTCATATATTGGCTCTCATGGACTTGTTTTAATTTTCTTCAGCTTCAACTTAAACTTGCATATGAGTAATTGATAGTCTGTTTCACAATCTGCCGCTGTCTTTTTATGACTGATGACATTGAACTTTTCCATCATCTCTTTGCACAGATGTTGTCAATTTGATTTCTGTATATTCCGTCTGGCCAGGTCCACATGTATAGTCACTATTTATGTTGTTGAAAAAGATATTTGCAATGAATAAGTTGTTGATATCACAAAATTATATCATGGAATATCCAGCTTCATTTCTATCACCAAGGCCATATTTTTCAACTATAATATTTTTTTCTTTGTTTCCAATTTTCACATTCCAATTATCAGTAATTATCAATACATCTTGATGAATATTTGGTCAATCTGAGACTGAAGAAGTTAGTAAAAATCTTCAATTTCTTCATCTGTAGCTTTAATTGTTGGTGTGTAAATGTGAATAATAGCAGTATTACTAGTCTTCCTTGTAGACTTATGTTAGGCCAGTTGATCTAAGTGTGGCTGGAGACAAAGTCCTGAGCTTCCACACCAAGTGACTGACTCATTTCCTCAAAGTGTTTGATTATGACTAAGGCATTTTCATAACTTTGCCACCTATATATGCTACTTACATATTTGCAACACACATAAACACATATGAAGAAATATCTTCTGTCCCTTAGATATCCTTTAATTCTGGAACTGCACTCACTCTGGTGGCTCAATTTTCAGCCAAACCATAGTTAGGCCTATAACATGAAAAATATACCATGGAGGTATGCACTTATTAGAACACAACCATACAAAATCAAAAGGGTAACATATGCCCTGGGATGAAGTTAAGAAAGCAGGAATGGCTAGGAAAGAAGGACAAGGGGAAGTGGTAAAGACAGGGAGGAAGTGGGAAGAACACACTCACAGAATGGTTCGGATTACTTAAAACTGGTTTTGACCTTTTTTTTTTTTTTTTTTTTTTTGACAAGAACAATCCTAGAATCTGGGCATTGAAAATAAAGCAAACAGTGGAAAGATTGACATTGGACAGAAACATTTTTAGAGAAATGGAAAAGA
>NW_006942767.1:0-1202 GCF_000298275.1 Orycteropus afer afer | reverse complement strand
CCTGGGGCTGACTGCTCCTCTGTCCGGGTTCCTGGCTTTTATCCCCTTCCTCCTGCTCTTCCGGCCTGCTACTCTGGGTGGGCCTGACCTTCTTCTCCTCACCTAATCCTTTCGGCTGATTGCTCTTCTCCCTGGCTTCCTGGCTTTTAATACCCTTTCTCCTGCTCTTCCCGCTTGCTACTTTGGGCGTCCCTGAGTTGTCTCTCCTCACCTGTAACCGTGGAGCTTCCCACTATATGCAAATATTTATAATACTTAAACACAGAGTGGTGTGAAGGAAGTAAACAAAAAGAAAACCAAGTGAAAAGAATTTTAGCAACTGACCATTAAATTTTCAGATCATTTTACTATAGTGGGTATGAAAACATACTTTTTATATAATAGTTTATAAATGCACTAATAAGAGGCTTCATTTATATATGCTATATTTAAAAAGAAACCTTATTTTCCATGAAGGTATGTGTGGTAGGTAAGGTTATGTGTCAACTTGGCTGGGCCTGCTTTTGAGTGGCTGGGCAGCTGGATGTAGTTACTCCCCATGATGAGACTGCTAAACAACTCCATGGTGCAATCTGATGTGAGCAGTTAAGTCGCTGCCTTAGGGATGTAGTCTGCTTCCAGTATATAAGAAGAAGCTTTGAGAAAGGTCTCTGAGCTTTTTGGCACATCTGGATCCTGCACTTGGCCAAGTCTTCATCTCAGTGGCCTGCCATGTTGCCTGCCAATCTTCAAGACTGTTTCTGGACTTGAACTAGTGACTTGCCATGTTGCTTGCTAATTTGGGGACTGTGCCATTTTACTTGTCGAGCTTGGGTTTGTCAGCCTCAGGAACCAGCAGTGCCTGAGTTAAGAGGCACCTCTAATTCCAGTGGGCTGGGAGCAAAAGGCAGAGCTGAAGCCCAAGGTCGAAGGGCCTTTACCCAGCCACTAGAGTCAGCATGTTGAACTGGGACTTCAAGGGTCCTAAACTGTAAGAGAATAAATCCGTTTGTTAAAGTCATCCATTTTTGATGTTTTCTGTTAGAACAGCACTAGAGAACCAAAACAGCATGTAAGCAAAAAAAAAAAGGCAGATTAGTAAATAGAGTAAACCAAGGTCCAGAAGTTATCTCAAACCAAAAAAAAACTCATTGCCATCGAGTGGATCCTGACTCATAGCAACCCCTCCTTGGGTTTCCGAGGTGGTATCTCTAGGGAAGTAG
>NW_006942766.1:0-1172 GCF_000298275.1 Orycteropus afer afer | reverse complement strand
CAACCTTCCTTCCGAGGAGTGGCTGGTGGGTTAGAACCACCAGCCTTCTGGTTAGCAGTCAAGTGCTTAAGCACTACACCACCAGGGTTCCTTCTTTTATTACTCTTTTTCTATTTGTTGGAGTTGATTTTGGTTCTTCTTTTTTGATGTGTGCACTTATTGCTATAAATTGACCTCTGAGTACTGCTTTCACTCTGTCCCAAAATTTTGGTATGTTGTGTTTTCATTCTTGTTTGTTTCTAGGATTTTTATTTTTATTTTTTTTTAATTTCATACCTTATTTCACCTGTTACCCAGTAGTTCTAGAGCAGTGTGTTATTCAGTTTCAGTGTATCATAGGTTGTTAATGATTCTTCCTCCAATCCTAATGCCATGTTCTTCTTCATATAGCCCAGCTTCTCAGATTATTTGCTCAGCATACAGATTGAATAAGTATGGTGAAAGGATACAATGCTGACACATTCCCTTCTTGATTTTAAACAATGTAGTGTTCCCTTTTTATTGTGGAATGACAGCCTCCTGGTCTATGTACATGTTCCTCATGAGTACAAGTAACTGTTCTGGAATTCCCATTCTTCTCAATGTTATCCACAATTTGTTATTATCCACACAGTCAAATGCTTTTGTATAGTCAATAAAACACAAGTAAACATCTTTCTGGTATTCTTTCTCTTGAGCCAAGAGCGATCTGACATCAGCAATGATATCCGTCTTTCCACATCCTCTTCTGAATCCAGCTTGCATTTCTGGAAGTTCTCTGTCAATAAACTGCTGCAACCATTTTCAAATTATCTTCAGTAGGATTTTATTTGCATGTGATATTAATTATACTGTTTGATAATTTCCACATTCTGTGGGATCATCTTTCTTTGGAATGTGTACAAATATGGATCTCTTCCAGTCAGTTGGCTAGGTAACTGTCTTTCAAATCTCTTGGCATAACCGAGTGAGTGCCTCCAGCAGGGCACCCATTTGTTGAAACATCTCAATGGGCATTCCGTCAATTCCTGGAGCCTTGTTCTTTGCCAGTTCTCTCAGTGCAGCTTTGACTTCTTCCTTCAGTACCATGTTTCTCGAACATACACCACCTCCTGAAATGGATGAAGATCAACCAGTTCTTTTTGGTACAGTGACTCTGTGTATTCCTTCCATCTTCTTTTGATGCTTCCTGC
>NW_006942765.1:0-1198 GCF_000298275.1 Orycteropus afer afer | reverse complement strand
AACAACACCCTCCTTGAGAAAGACTGGGTAAGAGAAGAAATCAAAATTGAAATTCAAAACTTCCTTGAATCAAACAAGAATGAAAACACAGCATACCAAAATCGTTGGGACACAGCAAAAGTAGTGATCAGAGGCCAATTTATAGCAATCAATGCACACATAAAAAAAGAAGAAAGAGCCAAAATCAACACTTTAAACGAACATCTCCAGCAATTAGAGAAAGAACAGCAAGAAAAGCCTATAGTCACCAGAAGAACGGAAATAATAAAGATTCGAGCAGAAAACAATGAAACAGAAAATAGAAGGGCTATAGAAAACATCAACAGGAACAGAAGTTGGTTTTTTGAAAGATCAATAAAAATGACAAACCACTGGCAAATTTAACAAAGGAAAAGAGGGAGAGAATAGAAATAACATGAATAAGAAATGAAATGGGTCATATCACAACAGAACCAACTGAAATCAAAAGGATAACATCAGGATACTATGAAGAACTGTACTCTAACAAATTTGAAAATCTGGAGGAAATGGACAGTTTTCTAGTAACACACCACTTACCTAAACTAACACAGATTGTTGTGGAAAAGTTGAACAGACCCATCAGAAAAGAAAAAATTGAACAGGTCATCAAAAAATTACCAACTAAAAATAGTTCTGTCCCAGACGGTTTCACTGGAGAATTCTACAAAACACTCAGAGAAGAACTGATACCAATCCTACTCAAACTATTCCAAAACATAGAGAAGGATGGAATCCTTCGTAACCCATTTTATGAAGCAAGCATAACCTTGATAGCAAAACCAGGCAAAGACATCACTCAAAAGGAAAACTACAGACAAATATCCCTCATGAATATAGATGCAAAAATGTTCCACAAAATTCTATCCCATAGACTCCAACAACATATCAAGAAAATCATTCATTATGACCAAGTGGAGTTCATATCAGGTATGCAAGAATGGTTCAACATTAGAAAAACAATCAGCATCATCCATCACGTAAATAAAACAAAAAATAAGAACCACATGATCATATCAATTGATGCAGAAAAGGCATTTGATAAAATCCAACACCCATTCCTGATCAAAACTCTCAGAAAAATTGGAATAGAAGGGACATTCCTCAACATAATAAAGGGCATTTATGCAAAACCAAGAGCCAACATTATTCTCAATGGAGAGAGACTGAAACCATTCCT
>NW_006942764.1:0-1153 GCF_000298275.1 Orycteropus afer afer | reverse complement strand
AAAAAAAAAAAAGAAAAGAAAAGCAAAGCCCACAATACCTGGTGAGGGGGGGCAATAAGAGAAAAGAGATAGAGTTGGAGCATAATGAAGAAAAAGTAGGAAGATACAGAAAGAAAAACAAGGAATGGAGAGAACCATAAGAAAGAAAAATAAATAAATGAATAAGGGAACCAGAAACATGGAAGAGAGAAAAAGCTGAACATGAGAACATGGGAAGGGAAGAATAATGAATAATAATAGAAAAGATGGGGAAAGAAAGGATGGTAATAATAATAATAATTTTTAAACAGACAAAACCAAACAAACTAAAAACAAATCTAGTCAGGGCAGAACAGGGCGCCCTGGCTAAATTGGAGCACACAGACTGGGATAGAATTCCTCCTGGCCCAGAAGGTGGGTGGGAGTGAGGAATGCTTGGACTTTTATTCACCAAGAGAGTGTAGGGTATAAGAGTAACAAGGGGAATAATGCACCTTTCCAGTCATTTGTATCCAGAATATCCTTGTGGTCCCCAGCAAGTGGAGCCTATTCTCAGGTCCCTGGAATCTGAGAGAATGCTGTTGTTTTAAATATTCAAAATGGTTGAACTGCTTGTAAACATTCAAAATGGTTGTGCCCTCAGGACAGCCTAAATTCCAAAGCTCAGCTCATTTCCCCCTTTGCTCCTTATTCTTTTGTTCAATAGCCACCAATGCAGTCCTCTGTGCAGCCCCTGCCTGGCCAGGAGGGTTGATTTTTAGGTTAACTCTTAGGTCCTACCACCACTCAGCAATATCCAAGCCCCAGGGTTACAGGTGAGGAGAGACAAATCAGGGATGCCTGAAGTAGCAAGCGGGAGGAGGAGGAGAAGAGAGGAAGCCAGAGAGAAGAGCAGTCAGCCAAAGGGATTAGGTGAGGAGAGGCAACTCAGGCCTGCCCAGAGCAGCAGGCCAGAAGAGCAGGAAAAAGAGGATAAAAAGCCAGGAAGCCAGACAGAGGTATAGTCAGCCACAGGGACCCAGGTGGGGGTGATACGAGAGCTCTCCAACAGCAAGACAAACTTATCTGTTGGTTTGTCCTACTGTGGTGACATGTAGATTTGAGTTTTGAAGCTGAACCTCTGGTGTTTAAAACCCAGAGAGATGCACCTGGTGCACAGGTAACAGCCCAGCTT
>NW_006942763.1:0-1203 GCF_000298275.1 Orycteropus afer afer | reverse complement strand
AACAACAACAACAACAACAACACCACAAGGGACCAGAACACAGAGCCAGAAAACCTTTCTGAGGAAGAAGTGGCATTGGAACTACCTGATAGGGAATTCAAAAGAATTATATATAGGTACCTTCAATGGAGAGACACATCAAGAAAAAACGCTGACAAAATCACAGAAAAAACACTTTAAAAATTTAGGAAAAAAATACAAGAACAAACTGACAAAATAAATAAAAATCAGAAATCACACAAAAACAACAAACAGAAATCAAGAAGATTTCAGAAATAGGTAGCACAGTGAAAGGGCAAAGGAGTAGAAATGAATCAATGGAAGGCAGAGTTAGTGAGACTGAAGACAAATCTCTCAATACTACTTTATTAAGGGAACAAAGGCTAAGATTTACATGGGACAACATCAAGAGGAGTAACTTACATGTGACAGACTTCCAGAGCAGGAAAAGACAAAACCACAGAGAAAATAGTCAAAGATCTGTTGGAAGAGAACTTCCCTAGTATGATGAAAGACTACAAGATATACACTCAGGAGTTTAACAAACCTCAAACAGGATAGACCCCAAAAGGTAATAACCAAGATATACCATAATCAAACTTTCCAAAACCAAAGACAAAGAATTCTGGAAGCAGATCAAGAAAAATGAAAACTTATCTACAAAGGACAGCCAACAAGACTAAGTTCTGATTTCTTGGCAGAAACCATGCAGGCAAGATGACAATGGGATGACATATATAAAACCCTGAAAGAAATAAATTGCCAACCAAGAATTATATACCTAACAAAACTGTCCCTCAAATATGATGACAAAATTAGGACATATCCAGATAAATAGAAATAAAAGGAATTTGTAAAAACAAGACCAACCTTGCAAGAGATGCTAAAGGGAGACATTTGGGAAGAAAACCAAAAACAACAAAGAACAATCCATGATAAACATACACTGACAACAATACCGAGAAACAAACCCAGATAGAGAAGTATCCAAAGTAAAATAAATTTATAGGACTGAAAGCAGGAAACCAGAGATATCAACTTGTATTTGAAGATAGCTAGAAAGCAAAAAGAGGGAATAAATAGTGTTGTTCCAGAACTTCCAAATGGAGAGGAAGTCAAGAACATTTTGAGATAGAATAGACTATTTCAAACTTGGGAAGAAAGTAAAACACAGGATAACTTTAAAAAAAAAAAAAAAAAAAA
>NW_006942762.1:0-1203 GCF_000298275.1 Orycteropus afer afer | reverse complement strand
GGCAGACCTGTCTGCTGGACAGTACTGTTTGACCTGGTGGTAACATTGACAACTTGGTGGTATCAGTGTCCCACCTCAGGGTAGAGCAGGGGTCAGCAGGAGGAAAGACTTTTGGGCTTGAGTATCAGGGAGTGGGTGGCAGCTACCTTACTCTGAAGAGCCAAGGGGGACAGCAGGCTAGTGTGCTCCGGGGCAGTGGAGGCTGGTATCTTCGCTGCAGCAGGCTAGGCGGCAGACCCGGATGGCTGTGCTGACAAAGAGGACGGTCAGGTGGCAGATGGAGAAGGCTGTATTCCGGAAGAGGAGGCTGGGGGGCAGTCGGGGCAGGCTGGGGGGCAGTCGGGGAGGGCTGGGTGGTAGTCGGGGCCGGCTGAGCCCCAGACTACTTGTCGCAGCTGCTGCAGCTCCAGAAGCGGCCAGGCTTGGGCACCATGGCACACACGCCGCCATTCTTCAACACGGGCCTGAAGGCAGACCGCCTAGCCTCTGGGCTGAGCTTCCCTTCCTTGGCGTCGGGGACCTCGAACCATAGGGGCCCGTCGAACTTCCTCTTCCCCTTGTTGCACTGGCTGAGGGCCTGCAGCACGGTCTCCTTGGCACAGGGGTCGGGCCGCTGCTCAGATAGGCGGGGCATGGTATAGAGGGCACCCTGGGCCTGGTCGGGGGCAGGGTCCCCGCGGCACTTTGGGAGCCTGCTCTTTACCGACACTGGGCTCTGGATGCTGCCGGAGTTGAGGGCGGCCCGCAGTTTGCGCTTCCAGTTGGTCTCCCAGGAGTCAGAGAGGTCGGGTCCGCTGACGGACTTGGGGAGCGGCTTGTGGGGGAAAGCCATGCAGCCTTCCCGCAAGTTGCCGTGCTTCCAGTTCTGTAGGATTCTGGAGAGGGGTTGTGTTTGCCTGCAGCCCCCAGGGTAGAGGTTGTGGGTGTAGCGTGGAGCCTGGGTGGGCCTGAGTGAAGTGGACAAGCTGCCCGTGGTGGGAGGTGGCAACGCAGACTTAGGCTTGGACCAGGCCCAGTAGCTTCCTAGGTAGTTTCCCATGAGGGCAGTGGGGTGGGGTCCACGGCTTCGATACGGGGTGAGCTTTGAGAAGGAGTGAGCTTGAAGAAGTTCCCGCTATCTTTGGATGCAGCTTGAGGTGAAGGCACCTAGTCTTTGGTGACTGCTGGTATCACGCTCAAGGACAGCATGCAGGGCGTTGGGGC
>NW_006942761.1:0-1203 GCF_000298275.1 Orycteropus afer afer | reverse complement strand
TGTTATGTGCCGTCGAGTCAGCCCTGACTCATAGCGACCCCTCCTTGGGTTTCTGAGGCAGTATCACTACAGAAGTAGGATTGCCCAACCTTACTTCTAAGGAGTGGCTGGTGGGTTTGAACCGCCAGCCTTCTGGTTAGCAGTCAAGTGCCTTAGGCACTATGCTACCAGAGCTCCTAGAAAGTTACCTAGTGGTTAATTATTGCCAGGTAAGGAGATGAGAAGCAATCATTGATATCAGTAAGGTCTTTATTTACCTACCCAACTATCTTATATTTATGACAAGACATCATTTGTTGTACAGATCAAATTCCTTTCCTTATGTTTCAAACCTTCCAAAATTGAGTCTTGCCCTACTAGAGAAGAATGAGTTTCAGTCTTAGTTCTACCATTTCCTAACCTTGAGGCCTCGGCCAAGTAATTTAATTCTCAAAAATGTCTTTTCCTCATCTGTAAAGTGGGCATAATAAATCTAGTGTAAAGATAAAATTAGATATAGATATGAAAATGTCCATTATAAAGATCCTTAGAAATTGTTGTTGTTGTTGTTATGTGCTGTTGAGTCAGACTGGACTCAAAGTGACCTCTCCTTGGATTTCTGAGGCAGTATCATTACAGAAGTAGATTGCCCCATCTTCCTTCCGAGGAGTGGCTGGTGGGTTTGAACAGCCAGTCTTCTGAGTAGCAGTCGAGTGCCTTAGGCACTACGCTATCAGAGGTCCCCCTTAGAAATTATAGAAATGTTATTGCAATCTCATGTCTTTCATTATACCCCAAGAAAAATCCCTATTTAAACTGGTATTAAGCCTATGTCTCTACTTTCACTTGTAGTTATGTTCATTCTTCAGAAATTATTCATTCTTCTTCTCTATACTAATTCAAATTCCATTCATCCCTGAATGCCCAGTCCAGTTCACTAGCTATGCCATCTCCTTCTGACAATTCTTTATTGTATATGTGTATGTGTGTGTGCGTATTTGTTGTTTAACTGTCAAGGGTGCTTTGTTCCACTCTTTCACACTTAAACTACAAACTACCTTCTGTATCCAACACAAACCCATTGCCTTCAAGCCAATTCTGACTCACTGTGACCCATTTGTTACAGAGTAACTGCTCCACATTATGTTCTCGGCTGTAATCTTTACAGAAGCAAATTGGCAGGCCTTTCTTCTGTGGCACCGGTGGGTAGTTTGAAGTGCCAAG
>NW_006942760.1:0-1184 GCF_000298275.1 Orycteropus afer afer | reverse complement strand
ATATATATATATATATATATATATATGATAAATGTAACACTATTCTTCTTTAATTTGTCATTGCTGACATAGTAGACCATATGATTATCTGATTCAAAATAGCCAGTACCAGTTGATTTCAGCTTATTAATGCCTAGGATATTGATCTTTATGCATTCCATTTCATTTTTGACAACTTCCAATTTTCTTAGATTTATACACTTTACATTCCACATTCTTATTATAAATGGATGTTTGCAGCTGTTTCTTCCCATTTTGAGCCTAACTACCAAAGTAATACATGCTAATAAAAATTTTATATGTACAAAACAAACATATCTACTAATGTCACCCAAAAAGTCCAATTCTGAGTTAAATACTTTTAAGTAACTGTAATGTGCCCTTCCAGATATCTTCTATGCACATACAAACATACACATCTATACATCTATTTACATATACATTTATTTACAGAAAATAAATATATCTGTTGCTGTCATTGTTGTTAGGTGCCATCAAATTAGCTCCAACTCATAGCAACCTTGTATACAATAGAACAAAACACTGCCCAGTCCTGCACCATCCTCACATCCTTGTTATGCTTGAGCCCATCATTGTAGCCACTGTGTCGGTCCATCTCATTCCATATGTCTCCATCCACATCATTAAGATCAATTCTACATTGAGGAGGTAGATCTTCCCCAGTTGTATTCTGAGTGCCTGTGAACCTGAGAGGCTCATCTTCCAGTGCTTATACCAGACAATGTTTCCCTGCTCTTCATAAGGTTTTTACTGGCCAATTTAAATATATATATATATATATATATATATAGTCAGGTCCTTCTTCCTAGTCTGTCTTAGTCTGGAAGCTCTGCTGGAATCTGGCTGACCCTGCTGGTATTTGAAATACCAGTGGCATAGCTTCCAGCATCACAGCAACATGCAAGCCACCACCATTAGACAAACCGACAAATGTGTGGTGGATCAGAGTATTGTCGGTGTAATTAACTGCTGGGTGCTCCAACAGACAAACACCAAAATTTCCCTGGCTTAATTCAACAAATTTATTTCTAGTTCTCTTTACCTATCTCATGTGCATTCATAGTGACTGTGCTCCATTTAAAGAGTTCTAGTGGTGCAGTAGGAGCTCTGGTAGCATAGTGCCTAAGGCACTGGACTGCTAACCAGAGGGCTGGTGGTTCAAA
>NW_006942759.1:0-1204 GCF_000298275.1 Orycteropus afer afer | reverse complement strand
AAACTTCTGACATTAGCTCCTGGCCACTGCTTGCAGAACTAATTTCTTATTCAAAAACCCAACCAAACCCACTGCCATTGAGTGGATTCTGACTCACAGTGACCCCCGCTGGGTTTCCGAGGTGGTAAATCTTTCCAGAGGTAGACTGCCCCGCCTGCCTTCTGCAGAGTGGCTGGTGGGTTTGAACCACCAACCTTCTGCTTAGCACTGTGCCACCAGAGCTCCTCAGAAATGGGTTAAGGTAAAGAATAATGATGTCGCTGTTTTGAGGTGCCGTCGAGTCGGCTCCGACTCATAGTGACCCCGTGTCCAGCAGAACGAAACAGTGCCCGGTCCCGTGGCAGCCTCACAACCTCTGCTATGCCTGAGCCCGTCGCTGCAGCCGCCGTGTCAACCCATCTCACTGAGAGCCACTGTGTCTGTCTAACTGGAGCGTCCCTATTGTCCGCTGGAGAAAAACCTGAGAACCAAAGAGCTAGTGACCACACAGAGTTGGCATTAGGCCCAGAGGCCCTGCAAAATACATAACGCCCCCAGGAACACCAGGGCTTGAGTGGCAAGAAGCGTTAACACCCAAGTGCACCTGCTGACTTGTCTGTGCCCGAAGCAGGCCCCGGGTCCACAGAACCGGCCAACTGTGCGATATTCTCCCCTGCCTCCCTTCTCATTCCTTTTCCATCAAGCGTTTGCACAGACTTCTGACGAAGCGATCTGGTATCCCCATCCACTTTAATGTGCTCTGCACTGTCTGCCCCCCCCCCCCCGACTGACTGCAGCGCCAGCCTTCGCCCCGCTCAGGCCAAGTGAGGACGGTGTCCTCTCAGCTCCCGATTCATCGAGGTCCTACGGGCTCTGTGTTCAGTCCCGACGTAGAACGCAAGCCGCTCGCGTTCCCTCAAATAGGCGCCACAAGCCTGAGGCAAACCGCGTCAGTTCGGGCACGAGTTCCTCCGACAGCCTCCTCACTGGTCTCCCTGCTGCTGTCGGGCCCAGTCCGGCAGCCGGAGATTCTTCGGAAGGCATCAATGAGCTCATGCCACTGCTCCGTTCAGATCCCCTAGGAAGCTGTCAACCCTCACCTCGGAGCAACTGACGGACAGAAAATCAGTGAGGACACAGTGACCTGAGAAACACTATCAACCATATCAACCACAGAGGCCTCATCAACCCTCCACTCAACAACAGCAGAATTCACGTTCTTTTC
>NW_006942758.1:0-1204 GCF_000298275.1 Orycteropus afer afer | reverse complement strand
TGATGTTTCCTGCATCATTCAATATTTTGTCCACAGAATCTTTCAATATTGCAACTCGAGGCTTCAATTTTTCTTCAGTTGTTTCAGCTTGAGAAATGTCTAGGGTATTCTTCCCTTTTGTTTTCTAACTCCAGGTCTTTGCACATTTCATTATAGTAATTGGCTTTATCTGCTCGAGCTGCTCTTTGAAATCTTCTGTTCACCTCTTTTATCTTGTCATTTCTACCATTTGCTTTAGCTACACTCCATTTGAGAGCATGTTTCAGAGTTTCTTCTCATATGCACTTTGACCTTTTCTTCCTTTCCTGTCTTTTTAATGACTTTTGCTTTCTTCATGTATGATGTTATTGATGTCAAGCCACAATTAACTGGTTTTCGGTGATTGGTGTTCAATGTGTCAAATCTATTTTTCAGATGGTCTCTAATTTCATGTGAGATGTAATCAAGGTCATATTTTTCTCTCGTGGACTTGTTTTAATTATCATCAATTTCAACTTGAACTTACCTACAGGCAGTTGATGGTCTGTTACACAACCAGCACTGGCATGGTTTTGGCTGGAAGATATTGAGCTTCTCCATCACCTCTTTCCACAGATGTAGTTGGTCTGATTCCTGTATACACCATATGGCATGGTCCACTTGAATAGCTTCCATTTATATTGTTGGGAAAAAAAAAAATGAATTTTCAATGAATAAGTGGTTGGTCTTGCAAAATTCTATCATGTGATCTTTGGTGTCATTTTTATCACCAAGGCTGTATTTTCCAGCTACCACTGACTCTTCTTTGCTTACAGCTTTTTCATTCCAATCTCCAGTAATCATCAATACATCTGGATTGCAAGTTTGGTCAATTTCAGACTGCAGAAGTTAATAAAAATCTTCAATTTTATTTTCTTTGGAATAGTGATTGGTGTGTAAATTTGAATAAAAACAGTATTAACTGGTCTTCTTTGTAGGCATATGTATGCTATCCTATCACTGACAGCATTGTACTTCAGAAATTATCTTGAAACACTCTTTGTGAGGATGAATGCCACATTGTTCCTCTTCAATTTTTCATTCCCGGTATAGTGGATCATATTACTGTCTGATTCAAAATGGATAAAACCTGTCCATTTTAGCTCACTAATGCATAGGATATTGATCTTTATGCATTCCATTTCATTTTTAGCAACTGCCAATATTCCTACATTTGTATTTCATA
>NW_006942757.1:0-1204 GCF_000298275.1 Orycteropus afer afer | reverse complement strand
TGTGATTTGGGTGAAAGTTTACAGAGCAAATTCATTTTCCATATGAAAGTTCATACACATTTTGTTTCATTACATTGATTGCAATCCCCATAATGTAACAGCTCTCTATGCACTTCCTCCCTGTGGTTACCTTTTCTCTGTGTCCTCCTTCCCTATGCATTCCCGCCTTCTGAGCTATCTCCCTGTGCAAATACCTAACTATATACCTTTATTTATTTTTAACTATTTCCTTTTGAATGTTTGCCCATTAATCTATCTTGTAGATTGATTTCATTGAACTCTTTTTATTGGCAATCTCCTGATTGTTAAGGAAATTATATGTAATTATTCAGAACATTCTAAAAGAATCCAAAGACCAAAATAAACCATTCCTGCTAAAATACACTTTCTTATTTTGAACTACTTATTAAATTGATTATTTAATTACTCTTCTAAGTAAACATGTAAAAACGATCAGGGCTTCTTGGTTTTTTTTTTCCTGCATTTCAATATATTATCTAATGTCTTTTCAAATTTTTCTATAGAGCTTTGTACACTTTTCTGCAATAGAAAAAACTGCATGCAAGAACCCAGGTTTCAGGCCATTCCTAACCCTAGTCTAATGCCTTTCCTATGTGAACTACAATCATTTGTAAAACTCACAGAATTCAACTCTTGCCACGTATAGTAACAATTCAAAGAGACAACTAAATATGACAGTTGAGGGGATTTGCAAGTGAAAGAGAAAAAACATGAACAGAGTTGAGAGCCATATAATTATCTTCATTCACACTGTGACTAGCTTTAAAGTGATTTATTAAAAATGGTTACCCGTGTACTCTTAGTCACCTCCTTTCTTGACTAAGTGTTAATTCTGATTTTGGCATTTGTGTGTAGAATATATTTATTCTTCCTCTTGAAAGGAAATTGTGCTGCATTTTCAGTTGTGTTTAAATCAGTTAATCTCATGTACCAATTATCTCGTTGTTGTTGTTGTTGTTGTCATGTGCCTTCGAGTCAGACCTGACTCATAGCGACCCCTCCTTGGGTTTCCCAGGCAGTATCACTACGGAAGTAGATTGAATTTCTAGTTGCAATGTTCTTAGGGAAAGCTTAATATCTTCATTACACATACAGTCATGGTTAGCTAGTTACCAGTCTGAATGGTACAGATTAACCCTCCAAAATAAATCAAACACACTGCCCTTGAGTTGATTCTGACTCA
>NW_006942756.1:0-1147 GCF_000298275.1 Orycteropus afer afer | reverse complement strand
GGCTGACTGCTCTTCTCTCTGGCTTCCTGGCTTTTAATCCCTTTTCTCCTTCTCTTCCCGCTTGCTATTTCGGGCATCCCTGAGTTGTCTCTCCTCTCCTGTAACCCTGGGGCTAATTCTTTAAGGAGGTAGATTACCTCATTTTCCTTCCATGGAGCGGCTGATGGGTTTGAACTGCCAACCTACTGGTAAGCAGTCAAATGCCTCAGGCACTGCACCACCAGAGCTCGTTCAATAAATATTCAAGGCAGAGGAAAAGGCAAGGACAGAGATGTTGTGACAGGAGTGTACCAGGTATGTTAAAAAATCAATAAAAAAGCCAGGGTGCCTTAATTAGAGTGAGTGAGAAGGAGAGTATTAGGAAATGATTTCAGAGAGTTAAAAGGGTCCAGATTGTGCATGGCCTCGTTTCATTCCTATGGAAAGTATAAAACAGCTTTAAAAACAGAATTGACATGATCTGGCTGCTATAGTAAGAATAGACTATGGGTGAGAAATGTAGAAGTAGTGACACTAGTTAAGAGGCTTTAACAATAATCAGGATGAGAAATTATAATTTGGACTGGGTTGGGCACAGTGTAAGTAGTGGGATATTGTTCACTTATGGATATGTTTGGAAGGTGAAACAGATAGGACTTGCCAATGTTTGTAGGATATGGTATGAGAAAGAAAGAGAGGTGTTAAAGGTGACTATAGGTTTTTTGAGGAGCTCTGGTAGTGTAGTCCCTAAGGCACTTGACTGCTAACCAGAAGGCTGGTGGTTCAAATCCACCAGCCACTCCTTGGAAGGAAGGTTGGGCAATCTACTTCCATAGTGATACCGCCTCGGCAACCCAAGGAGGGGTCACTATGAATCAGGGCCAACTCGACAGCACATAACAACAACAACAACAAGATTTGGTATCTATACTGAATTTGTTTATTTACCAAGATTGCTGGTTTACTTTTTCATGGCAGTATTCTACTTATAAATGTAATATTCTTTTAGATCTCTCCACTGATGGTACTTACACAAAGACTGAAGTCTTTTATACTTCTGGAAAATCAGCCATTGAAAGCCCTTCGGAGAACAATTCTACTTGGACAAGTAGGGTCACTAGGAATTGGAGTTGACGTGATTGCAACTGGTTGTTTACTGTATTAATTA
>NW_006942755.1:0-1153 GCF_000298275.1 Orycteropus afer afer | reverse complement strand
AGTTTAAACCCACCAGCCACTCCTCGGAAGGAAGACTGGGCAATCTACTTCCATAGTGATACTGCCTCGGAAACCCAAGGAGGGGTCACTAGGAGTTGGGTCCGACTTGATAGCAAATAACAACAACAACAATGGCTAATGATCATGAACATGTTTTCACATGTTTGTTGGTTGCCTGAATATTTCCTTTGGTGAAGTGTCTGTTCATGTCTTCTGCCCATTTTGAATTGTTTGTCTTTTTTATATTGAAATGTTGGAATTTTCTATATGTTTTAGAGATGAGTCCCTTGTCAGGTGTGTTGGTACCGAATACTTTTTCTCAATCTGTAGGTTTTCTTTTTACCCTTTTGGAGAAGTCTTTTGATGCACATAGAATTTAATTTTTATAAGGTCCTAGTCATCTAGTTTATCTTCTGCTGTCTGTACATTTTAGGCTATGTTTGATAGTCTATTTATGCCACAAATTAGGGCCCCTAAGTTGCCCCTAGGTTTTCTTTGTTTCTTTACATTTTTGGATTTTACATTTAGGTCTTTGATCCATCTTGAGTTAGTTTTTGTGTATAGTGTGAGCTATAGATCTTGTTTCAGCTTTCTGTAAATGGATAACCAGTTTTATCAGTGGCATTTGTTAAAGAGACTGTCTTTTCCCCATTTAATGAACTCAGGTCCTTTGTCAAAGATCAGCTTACCATAGGTGGATGGATCTATTTCTGGGTTCTCAATTCTATTCCACTGGGTTATGTGTCTGCTGATGTACCAATGCCAGGCTGTTTTGATTACTGTGACTGTACAGTAGGTTTTTAGATTGGGGAGTGTGAGGCCTCCTACTTTGTTCCTCTTCTTCAGTAGTGTTTTGCTTATCCGAGGTCTCTTTCCTTTTCATATAAAATTAGGGATTGGCTTTTCCATCTCTTTAAATAATGATGGAATCTGAATTGGGATTGCATTATATCTATAGATTGCTTTAGTAGTATTGACATTTTCACAATGCTCAGTCTTTGTATCCTGAGTGTGGTATGTTCTTCCATTTATGTAGGTCTCTTTTTGGGAGCTCTGGTAGCATAGTGGCTAAGACACTTGACTGCTAACCAGAGGGCTGGCGGTTCAAACTCACCAGCCATTCCTCGGAAGGAAGATGGGGCAATCTACTTCC
>NW_006942754.1:0-1203 GCF_000298275.1 Orycteropus afer afer | reverse complement strand
ATAGGAAAATCAAGGAAAAAAATCAAATGTGGAAACTGAATAATACACTGCTCAAAAACTACTGGGTATCAGAAGAAATAAAGTGTGAAATAAAAAAATTCCTAGAAACAAACAAGAATAAAGATACAACTTACCAAAACCTTTGGGACACAGCAAAATCAGTGCACAAAGGTCAATTTATAGTAATAGATGCACACATCAAAAAGAGGAAAGAAACAAAACCAACACTCAGACTCAACAGCTCCATTAATTAGATAAAGAGCAATAAAAGAAACCTACAGTATTCTGAAGTAAGGAAATAATAAATACCAGAGCAGAAATAAATGAAACAGAAAACAAAAAAACAATAGAGAAAAATCAATAAAACAAGAAGCTGGTTCTTCAAAAAAGATTAACAAGATTGACAAACCACGGGCAAATTTAACAAAGGAAAAGAAAGAGAAGATGCAAATAACACAAATAATAAACAGAAAGGATGACATCACAACAGAACCAATTAAAATAAAAAAGATAATAACAATATTATGAAGAACTGTACTCCAACAGATTTGAGAGTCAGTCAGAGATAGAATACTTGACCAGACCCATAACAAAAGAAGAAATTGAGCAGGTCATAAAAAATCTTCCCACACAAAAGAAGTCGTGGCCCACATGGCTTCACTGGAGAATTTTACCAAATATTTAAGGAAGAATTGACACCTATACTACTCAAACTATTCCAGAATATAGAAAAAGATGGAATTCTCCCAAATTCATGAAGCAAGCATAACACTGATAGAAAAACCAGGGAAAGACAGCTCTAAAAATGAAAACTACAGACCAATATCCCTCATGAACAAAGAGGCAAAAATCTTCAACAAAACCATAGCCAACAGAATCCAACAACACTTACAAAAATAATACATCATGAACAAGTGGGATTCATACCATATATGCAAGGATGGTTCAACATCAGAAAAGCAATCAGTGTATCCACCACATAAACAAAAGACCATAGGATTATATCAATATTCACAGAAAAAGCATTAAAAAAAAAAAAAAATCCAATACCTATTCCTGTTCAGATCTCTCTGCAAAACAGGGATGGAAAGGAAAATCCTCAACATAATAAAGGGCATATACAGAAAACCAACAGTCAACATTTTTGTTAATGGAGAAAGACTCAAAGCATTTCTATTTCAAACAGGGACCAGACAAGGATAC
>NW_006942753.1:0-1202 GCF_000298275.1 Orycteropus afer afer | reverse complement strand
CGATGGCAAACAACAACAACAACAACAACATTCTTGAGGGATATTGGTCTGTAGTTTTCCTTTTTACTGATGTCTTTGCCTGGTTTTGGTATCAATATTTTGCTTGCTTCATCAAATGAATTTGGGAGGATTCCATACTTTTCTGTGTTCTGGAATAGTTTGAGTAGGATTGGTGTCAGTTCTCCTCTGAATGTATGGTAGAATTCTCTAGTGAAACCATCTGGGACAGGGCTTTTTTAATTGGTAATTTTTTTATGACCTGTTCAATTTCTTTCTTTTTTTTTTTTTTTTTTTTGTTATGAGTCTGTTCAAATTTTCCACCTCGGTCTGTGTCAGTTTAGGTAAGTAGGTAAGTAATATGTTTCTAGAAATCTGTCCATTTCTTTTAGATTTCCAAATTTGTTGGAGTACAATTCTTCATAGTATCTTTATATTATCCTTTTCATTTCAGTTGGTTCTGTTGTGATGTCACTGAATTTCTTTCTTCTTTTGCCAGTGGTTAGTCAATTTTATTAATCCTTTCAATAAAACAATTTCTGGTCTTGTTGATTTTTTTCTATTGTCTTTCTGTTTTCTTTATTTCTGCTTGAATCTTTATGATTCTGTTTCTTCTGGGGACTGCAGACTTTTTTTGCTGATCTTTTCCTAATTGTTGGAGATGTTGGGTTAATACGTTGACTTTGGCTTGTTCTTCTTTTTGGTGTGTGCATTTATTGATAGCCACTTTTGCTGTCTCCCAAAGATTTTGTTATGCTTTGTTTTCATTCTTGTTTGATTGAAGGGATTTTTTAATTTCTTTTTTTTTTTTTTTTAATTGAGTCTGGTATCCCCCAGTACTATGGTCCTGAGACAGTGTAGTTTCATTTTTTATTTCTTGTATTACCTAGATGTTTAAAAGGAGGGTGTTATTAGATTTCTACATATCTGTCCTTTTACTGTTGATTTTCTTATTGTTGAATTCTGATTTTATAGCTTTGTGGTCTGAAAAGATGCTTTGCAATATTTCAATGTTTTAAATTTATTAAGACTTGCTTTGTGGCCTAACATATGGTCTGTCCTGGAGAATGTTTCATCTGCACTGGAAAAGAGTATATATTGTGCTGTTGTCGGGTGAAGTGCTCTGTAGATGTCTTTAAGTTTACGTTGGTGGATTGTATTGTTTAGTTCTTCTGCGTCTCTGTTGAGTTTCTTTCCAGTTCTAT
>NW_006942752.1:0-1143 GCF_000298275.1 Orycteropus afer afer | reverse complement strand
ACTCATTGTCACTGAGAGATCTGAAACTCCAAGGATTTTTCATCCCCAAAGATAATTGATATAAATTACAACTAAGAAAGGGGGAAAACAGCATAGGTTATTGAAGTGTTCTGTTTCTTGCCCTCTGTAAAAAAAAAAAAAAAAAAACAGGTGGGTGAGTTTCAGGTTTGTTACTCTATGACAACAGAGTCAAGAAGCCAAACAAGAGGGAGACGTCCAGTTAGATGGTGGAATAGGCAGACAAGCTACAGACACCTTCTTCAACAAAGAAAAGAGAAATAAATTGACAACGATACAGAAGATAATCCTGGAGTCCTGAGCTTTGAAAGGAAGGATACAGGAGTGGATTAAACAGTAGAAGAACCAGAATGAAAACAGTGAATAAGGAGACAAATGGAGCTGCAGACTGTCAGTGGTCCTGATGGCATGGATAGTATGAATAATTTCAAGCGGTGTTAGGACCTGAGAATTAACATAAAAATCAGCCCTGCTTGCCAAGGGCTGCGTGGACGACTACAATAGTGGCTGGCAACTAAAAAGGGAAACAGCAAAGAAAGAGACAAATTGAGCTGTGGACTTTTGGCTATCCAGAGAGCACAGCCATTTGAATGTTTACAAACAGTGCAGCCATTTTGGATACTTAAAGTGGCAACATTCCCATTCAGATTCCCAGGGACCTACGAATATGCTCTGCTTTCTGAGAATAGCACAGATGCACTGGAGGTTGACAACTGGAAAGGATCAATAGTCCCCTTGTTACTCTTATAACCCATACCCACTTAGTGAACAGAGTTACACCATCCCTCAACTCCACCCATCTTCTGGACTGGCAGGAATTCCATCCCAGTCTATGTGCTCTGATGGAGCCTGAGTGCCCTGCCCTGCCCCTACCCCCAGATTTGTTTATTTATTTATTCTTCCTTTGTATTTTTAGGAGCTCTGGTGGCATAGTGCCTAAGGCATTTGACTGCTAATCCACTAGCCACTCCTCAGAAGGAAGAATGGGCAATCTACTTCCATACAGATACTGCCTCAAAAACCCAAGAAGGGGTCGCTGATGAGTCAAAATTGACTTGACCGTACTGAGGGTTGTTTTTTTTTTTTTTTTTTCTTCCCTTTTCCTAGTTCCCATCTTTTTTCTTT
>NW_006942751.1:0-1204 GCF_000298275.1 Orycteropus afer afer | reverse complement strand
AGAGAGCTGGACACCTCGGGGCAGGAGCCTTGCAGCCAGAGCTGTCTCCAGGCACCTATCCGTGCATCTAGGCTTGCTGACCCACAAAGCGACAGAGCTGAGAGCCGAGTGCCTCTAGGCCAAGGCTTACTGGGAGTGGGGGGCCTCCAGGCACTTATCAGTCAAGCTAAAGAGCTTTGTAACACTCGTCCAAGCAGGGCACAGGCCTGACTGGACCAAGAGGCCCAAGAGACCAAGGGCCAGGGAAAGGCTTGCCTTTGAGCATGGCCAAAAAGCTATCCTAATCAAAAATCCATCTGCTGAGTCGTCCCCGATCCTGAATTGCTCCCCATTACTTCTCTCACAAACCTGGTAACTGTGGGTATGGTTTGTGAATTGTGTGTGGTCACTGCATTGAATTATCCAGTGAATCATCGACACCAGCAGAGAAGTAGAGGGTGCCGCGGGAGGAGGGACGGTTGGTGTCAGAATTGGTAAAAAAGAAAAATAAAAAGGATGGAGAGAGGAGGTGTGCCTGAGCTCTGCTTCACAGAAACCTGCCTCGAGCTGACAGGCTGACGCTGATGGTGAGTCTCTCTCCCCCAGCCAAGTCAGAGGAGGGCAGATGCCTCCATCACACCAGTTTTACAGCCCCTACACCAGCCTCTTCTCAGGAACACCAGAACTGGCCTCCAGGGCAGTCTATCCCACCCAACTCACCTGCCCTCCAAAGCCTGCCGGTCCTTGTTGGCAGCCTCTAGGCGGCTCTGGCTCTCCTGGAGCTCCCCTAGCAGGGATGTCACCTGGGCTTTCACCGAGGCCTTGTCCTCGGCCATCTGCTGCAGGAAAAAAAAAAAAAAAAAAAAAAAACCACTTCCTGTCAGCACTGCTTTCTCCCTCACCGGTGTTCCAGGCTGAGGTGTGTGTCCCGAGGCTTCTCCCTCCCTGTAGCACCCCAACACTGGCACCTTGGAGCCTCCAAGCTCAGTGTACCCGAAGCCCTGCCCTGTCACCAAGTCCACCCTCCCCATGCTCCTCACTCACCTGCAAAGGCACTGCGAGGCACTGGGAAGGAAGGAAACTGTCTGCCTCCACCCCGACCCCTCCTCCTCACTTCTGGGGGTGGGACAACACAAGACCCCGAAAGGGAAGCAGGTGCTGGAACGCCTCATGGCAACGCAACCAGGAGGGACATGAAAGCAGCTGGCAGCCAGGGCTACTGCCC
>NW_006942750.1:0-1204 GCF_000298275.1 Orycteropus afer afer | reverse complement strand
GATGGAGTGATGTGATCCACATAAAAAGTGTTGGGGGACATAATTAGAGTTCAATAGACAATTGCTATCATGATGATGATGATAATTGCTACTGAGCACATGTTGGGAGAATGAAGTCCATTTGGTTTTCAGATATGTGTCACTACTGCAGAGGTTGAGTGGTGTTTAGCTGTTTTTTTCTTTTTTAAATAAATAGTGACCATTATTACATGGATTAAAAAATAGAAATGAAAAGGACTAGAAATAATTTATAAAACTTCATGATTATGCATTAGTAACTATTGAAGCTATATGAGATTTCACCCTATTCATATGACCATGTTTCACTGATGGTATCCCCTGAGAAGCCTAGACTAGTGTCTGGCAACAGTAGGAGCTCAACATATTTGTTGAAAGAATTGATATGTCTATGACAACATACTAGGAATATTTCACCTTCTATAATACAGTGCCACTAAAAGTTGAACTAAATGACAATGTTTAACTTTGCCATTATCACCCGGCATACCATAGTGTTTCAGTATGCTTGGGCATGTTTTCCTTTGTGACTGGTCACTACCCATTTTTTATGGAAAGTGCTGGGAAAAAGTCTCATCTTGAAGAGCTTGGGAAGGAATACTGAGCTGGGAGTCTTCAGACCATGATTTCAATTCTGATTCCAAAACTGAAGCACTGTGAGACCTTAAGAAAGTCACTTTGCCTCTGTACCTTAGTTGACTTATCTGTAAAACACAAAGGATAACAGGCTTTTCTAACAACTTTGGAATATGTCTGTGGAGATCAATGAAAATACAAGGTAGCAGTTCATGGATTCCAATGCCCAGTCTCATAAAATCTTTATATTTGATGCCTGGCCAAGTGTCAATGCTGTTTCCAATAAGGGAAAGTGTAGAGGTTATGAAAGTGAAGATGCCTATCAAAATGCAGAACTAGTTTATCTGAATATCCACAATATTGACATTCTGAGAGAATCATTAAAGAGATTGTATACCCCAATGTTGGAAAAATTCTTATCTAACTTGTAATCTATTCACTGGCTAGAACACATTAAGGTTATTCTTGCATGAGGCTCTTTTGGATTGCTGACAAGGTCCGATCAGGGAAGACCTCTGTAGTGGCTCATTGCAGTGATGGTTGGGACCACACAGCTCAGCTAACTTTACTGGCCATGCTTCTGATGGATGGATACTATGGAATAATTCAA
>NW_006942749.1:0-1153 GCF_000298275.1 Orycteropus afer afer | reverse complement strand
TGGAGGGATGGACACTGGGAAGAGGTAACTATGGGGAGGAAGTGGGAGGGGAGCTGTTGCATTGTGGTAAACTGTGGTCAGTGACATGAGACAAACTGCTTTATGGAAAGTGAATTTGCTCTGTAAATTTTCACCCAAATCACCAAGAAAAAAAAACAGTGAGCACAAAGGAAGAACAAGTCCTTTCTCCGGCTTTCCAGTCTTCCTGCAGCACCCCCTACTGGCAGAACGAACAGGAAGCCAGCTGGTAAAGGACCAATGTACTTGTCAGAGTCCCAAGCTCAGCATCACAGAGTATCAAAGGCTGTATTTAGAGCTGAGAGACAATAGTCTAATGAGTGACACAAGCACTGGAAGAAGGAACACACACAACCTTTATCACATCCAGAGGAAGACGGAACTAAAGGCTACTCCAAAAGAAATGTTGAGGGGATGGATGCTTCTTAGCTTGGAAAAGTGAAATTTTAAGAATGTGAGTGGTGGATAAAAATGGGAAGAAAGGAGTTGGACAGTATTATCTTCAAATATCTGAGGGACTGTCATGGGGATGCACGCTTATATTAGTTTTGGAACAATACTAAAACCCATTGCCATGGGTTCCGACACATAGTGACCCTAAAGGACAGAATGGAATTGCACCATAGGGTTGCCAAGGCTAAATCTTTATGGAAGCAGCCTGCAACAGAATTCTCCTATGGAGCAAGTGGTGGGTTCAAATCACTGAACTTTCCGTTAGCAGCCAAGTGCTTTAACCAGTGTGCCACCAGGGCTCCTGTTCTGGAACAAGCAAATGGAAATTACAGGAAAAACTGCAATGTCTAAAGATGCAGTCGGCTGTCTCATGAAATGAGTTTCCCTCTGAGAGAGAGGTTCAAACTGAAACTGCCAACCACTTTGATATTTGGTACCCATGAGAATATGAATTTCATAAGCAAAGGGAATTTTTTGCACCACTGTATCCAGTGGATGGAGCAGTGCCTAGCAGAGGCATTTGCAGAATACTTGTAAAGTAAATCAGAGGTAGGTAAAATATCAGATTAGACTACCAGATCACCTGGGGTCCCTTCAGCCATGCCATTTATCATATATGTGTTGGATTGGGTTCTCTAGAGAAACACAAAAAACCAGCAAAGTGTGTATATATATATATATA
>NW_006942748.1:0-1204 GCF_000298275.1 Orycteropus afer afer | reverse complement strand
ACCTTCCTTCTGAGGAGTGGCTGGTGGGTTTGAACTGCCAGCCTTCTGGTTAGCAGTCAAGTGCCTTAGGCACTATGCTACCAGAGCTCCTTCTTGGTACTATAGAAGAACTATTTTAATATAAATGAATATTATAATAAACTAAGTTTTTATTGTCTTGTTCAAAAGAAAGCCAAATAATAATAATAATAATAATAATACAATAAAAAAATGTTGTGAATTTGATAAGCATAGGGAAAGGGAAGGATATTTGCATTTCTACAATCTGCATTAATATTTTTATCAGTTAAAAAGAGAAAGACAAGCTAACTTTAACAAAACATTTTATATGACAAGAAGATGATAATTTGTTTTTTCCACTCTGGAAAGTAAAAATGATAAGCTATAAAGCAATCAAATTTTATCAACAAATTTCAAACCTGAAAGAGAGGATTTTCTTGATGTCTTATAAAAAATAGTCAGAACACTAAAGGTGCAATGGGAATTATTTCTAGATACTGTAGTGAGCTGTGAATATAAACTCCTGAGATATGTTTCTGCTCCCGATTCCTGCATTTGCTACCATAATGGAAACATTGCAGATTTAGGGCTCTGTAAAGTGGTTCCTTTTCTCAGAAATTCTTCCAATTCTTGATGCATAACTGGAGGAATGTGGACCCTGGAGGTTGTATTTTATATGTTGCTATGGAACAGTCTAAATATTATGAATAATGCTAGTGGTATATGACATACAATGGTCTAATGCTACGAAATTATTACAGCTAGAAATCATTGTCATACCACTGAAATGTAAGCTTCTAGCTTAAAAGAATGGCATGAGCATCTACAATAAATGAATTATCCTTTCTTGCACTAAATTAGGTCCTGGATGGAGATGTGAAATCTCAGATTTCAAAGAAGCTTTAGCCCAGGGAGAGGTCTGCAGACCCTAACAAGGAGCCAGGGAAGGTCTGTTGAGGCATCCTGAATAAGGAACTTGGTAGCCCCAGGGATCTAAATTACATTATAAAGCCATTGCCCTTGTTGTTGTTGTTATACGCTGTCGAGTCGAGTCACTCTGACTCATAGCGACCCCTCCTTTGGTTTCCAAGGCAGTATCACTATGGAAGTTGGATTGCCCAACCTTCCTTCCGAGGAGTGGCTGGTGGGTTTGAACCGCCAGCCTTCTGGTTAGCAGTCAAGTGCCTTAGCCACTATGCTACCA
>NW_006942747.1:0-1177 GCF_000298275.1 Orycteropus afer afer | reverse complement strand
TTTTTTTTTTTTTTTTTTTTACGTGCCTACTATATACGTGTCATTGTGGGTGTCCTTGGGATTATTTAAGCACCTTGCAGTAGCTCAGAAGCACTTAAACCAAAACCAAACCCACTGCCAACGAGTCAGGTCTGACTCATAGCGACCACTCCTTGGGTTTCCGAGGCAATATCACTACAGATGTAGATTGCCCAACCTTCCTTCCGGGAGTGGCTGGTGAGTTTGAACCACCAGCCTTCTGATTAGCAGTCAGATGCTTTAGGCACTATGCCACCAGAGTTCCCTTACAAGCACTTAGACAATAATAAACTTTACCCCCAAACTGAACTCACTGCTGTTGAGTAGGATCAGACTCATAGTGACCCATCCTTAGATTTCTGAGGTGATATCACTACGGAAGTAGATTGCCCAACCATACTTCCCAGGAGTGGGTTTAGTGGTTTTGACCCTCCAGCCTTCTAGTTAGCAGTCAAATGCCCTAGGCACTTTGCCAACAGAGCTCCCATAAACTTTACCAGCCATTGTCTTTTAGTTATTCGCAACTGCAAGCATGTGTGTATTAACAATATCAATGTCTAGAGACTTCATGTTTGGGCCTCTTTCCAAATATCTTTAAGACATCAAGTTATTAAAGAATAGTTAAATTCTCTACTTTATTCACATCTTTTTATTTTATTTTGAAGATTTCCAATCCTCTGCTGTTTCCAATCCTCTGCTAACTCCTCTTTACCTTACTGGGAAAATACTGATTTGTACTTAATAGATGGGGAGGAGTAATTTGTTGCTAAAGCTGCCTTGGCTCTTTAATAAACTTCTAATCATATGAAAACTGCTTTGTGGCAGTTCTAATGTTCCCAGGAAAAAAATGATGGGCTAGATTTCCCATTTCCATATTTCTAGAATGTTCCTAACAAACCTCCCTTTCCTTGTGCTCCCCTCTGTTCCTGGTAACTTGAAGACCTAATGCAAGTTTGAATGAGGTGATTCTAGCAATAGGTCAATAGCAAGTGTGCCAGCATCAGTGTGTACTTAAACATGCCAGATAAAGAATGAATGTGTTTCTGTTGTAAGAAGCTGAATGCCAATGTTTGATTTATATTATGAGATCTGTTGTTTTTGTTGTTTGCCGTTGAGTCGGACCCGACTCATAGCGACCCCTCCTTGGGTTTCTGAGGCA
>NW_006942746.1:0-1205 GCF_000298275.1 Orycteropus afer afer | reverse complement strand
AAGATCAAAACAAAATGAAGAAAGCCTGAGGTTCATGTGGGGTACCATCAAAAGGAATAACCTACATGTAATTGGAATTCCAGAATAGCAAGAGAAAAAGGAAAACCATTGAGAAAATTGTCCAAGATTTGTTGGAAGAGAACATCCCTGATATGATGAAAGATGAGAATACACAAAGTCCAATGAACCCCAAATGGGACAGACCCCAAAAGAAAACCACCAAGACATACCATCATCACACACATCAAAGCCAAAGACAAAGAAAGAATCCTGAAAGCAGCACGGGAAAAATGACAAAGGACAACCAATAAGAATAAGGTCTGATTTCTCAGCAGAAACCATGCAAGCAAGAAAGCAATGGGAATGTACATACAAAACCCTGAAAGAGAAAAATTTCCAACCAAGAATTATATACCTGGCAAAATTGTCCCTCAAACATGATGGTGAAATTAGAAGATATCCAGATAACCAGAAGTTAAGAGAATTTGTTAAAACCAGACCAACCTTACAAGGGATACTAAAGGGAGTCCCAGAAATAAATACAGCTATGGAAGTATCCAAAGTAAAATAAGCTTACAAGATTATAAACAGGGAACCAGAGACATCAATTGGCAAATGAAGACAACTATAAACCAAAAAGAGGGAAAAAATTGTGTAGTTACAGAACTTCTAAACAGTGAGGAAGTCAAGAGAAATGCAAGATAGAATGGACTGTTCTAACCTTGGGGAGAAAATTATAAATCACAGGGTAACCTCAAAGAAAAATGATAAATTTTTACATGGCAATAAAAAAGAGGACAAGCACAAATATTTAGCAAATACTAAAAAAACAGCAACAAAGGAACTGGTAGCATGGTTCATAAACAAAATAGCTCAGCACAGAAAATCATATGGAACAAAAAAACCAGGAATACCATGAAAAAACACAACAAAATGACAGCAACCAATTCATACTTGTCAATAATTATACTGAATATCAATGGATTAAATGTACCTTGCAAGAGATGGAGTCTTGCAGACTGTATAAGAAAATATAACCTATCAATATGCTGTCTACAAGAGACACACCTTAGAGACAAGACAAAAACAGACTAAAAATCAAAGGTTGGAAAAAGATATCAAGCAGATGGCAATCAAAAAAGAGCAGGAATGGAAATATTAATTTCTGATCAAATTGACTTTAAGACAAAAACCACCATAAGAGA
>NW_006942745.1:0-1167 GCF_000298275.1 Orycteropus afer afer | reverse complement strand
TTACTTCCCTCTCTGAGCTAGGACACTTGTTATGAACATGACCCCCATTTCTGGAATCCAGAGGGGTCAAGCTAATGGTCCAGAAGGAGTCACAGGTGTAGAGACTTGGGCTTCTGGTTTGGGGAGTCTCTAAACATGCACGTGGAGACAGTGGGGGCATGGAGGAGGGCCCTGGGAACGCCTTCTAATGTGGTTCTGACTTTCTGTCAGTCCAGGAATAAAAGACTCTTCTTTACCCCTGTAGCAAAAACCAAACCAACTGCCATCAAGTCGATTCTGACTCATGTGACCCTGTAGGGCAGGGTAGAATGGCCCGTAGGGTTGTAAATCTTTACAGAAGCAGACTGCCTCATACGTGATCTCTATATTCAACTAAATAGTTACGGCCCAGGGCTGAGCAGGGATGAGAGGAGACTGGATAAAGCCTTTGGAAGTTTGGAGGACAGCATGCCCTGTGCAGGACAGGATGTAGGGTGGCAAGGAGACTCAAGAGGACACATGGATTAATCTCCAGGGCTGTGCCAAGCCTCTCCTGGTTCCATTGCTGGGACACACACAACAGGGATAGCTGACAGGGGCCAGAAATCCTTTGTCCCCTTGTTCTTCATCGTTGGTTTTCAGAAGTTTGACTGTGATGTACTTAGGCTTTTTTGTTTGGTTGTTTTTTTACCCTGTTTGGAGTTTATTAACCTCAAAAATCTATAAATCTGTCTTTCATCAAATTTGGGTACATTTTAGCCATTGTTTCTTCAAATATTTTTCAACCCCATTTTCCTTCTGGCACTTCACTAACACCTGTGTTAGACATTTTCACATTGTCCCACCAGTCCCCAAGGCTCTGTTCCTTCCCCCCTCACCCCAATCACTTTTCTTCAGTCTTCAGACAGGATAATTTCTATCAGTATATCTTCAAGTTTACTAACTATATCCTCTGTTGTCTCTGTTCTGCTATTAAGCACATCCAGTGATTTTTTTAAAATTTAATTTCTTGTATTTATCAGTTCTAAAATTTCCATTTGGTTCTTTATTTAAATATATATATAGTGTCTAACTCTGTCCAAGATGTACTGTCTTTTCATTCATTATAAGCTTATTGTAATTTACCTCATTGATCATACTTATCACCAAACTGAAAAAAAATCAAACTCACTGCCATCGAGTCGATCC
>NW_006942744.1:0-1205 GCF_000298275.1 Orycteropus afer afer | reverse complement strand
GCAGGGTGGTCAAACTAGCCAATCATAGCATCAGAACTCTAAGTACTTGAGAGAGAGTGGGCACCTCCCAGAACATTGTTTTGTGCCACTCCCAACAGAAATACTCCAGGTGGACCACTTCAGCAATCAGGAGCTCTTCAGTTGCCCATAGAAAAATCCCACCTTGGAGTTTACAAAGACTTATGGGTAGAAAAGCCACACTAAGTAATTTACTACACCACAAGAATAAAAGAAATTTGTATAGATTTTAGTCAGAATGGTTTTGTTCTTACAACTTTTATTTTTCTAAATAGTTCAAGGTGATATTGAGTTCTTTCAGAAATATTTCTGAATTAGGGAAAATATATATCACTTAAAAACATTAATCATATCTCCTTTCTTCTCAACCAACTCGATTTTGTTAATGCCTATATAAATATTAAGGAGCTCTGGTGCCGTAGTGCTTATGGCACTTGACTGCTAACCAGAAGGCTGGTAGTTCACCCACTAGCCACTCCTTGGAAGGAAGGTTGGGCAATCTACTTCCGTACAGGTACCACCTCGGAAACCCAAGGAGGGGTCGCTGACATCACAATTAGTCTGCGTCAGCAGCAGCAAGCATGTATCGTGTACAGGGTGCTTCCTAGTTGCTGTAGGTATAGGAAAATAGAAGGCACGCTTCCTGTCCTGGGAACAAACAATGTGTGATCTATTTGGGGAGCAACTAAGTACGAGAAAAATAAACACCCACAGCCATCGAGTCAATTCCGACTCATAGCGACCCCGTAGGACAGAGTAGAACTGCCCCATAGGGTTTCCAAGGCTAGCAATCTTTATGGGTTCAGATTGTCAGATCTTTCTCCCATGAACTGGCAACCTTTCAGTTCACAGCCAAGCACTTAACCACTGTGCCACTGGGAAAAATAAATAGTAGTAAGTCATTCAGTGCCTAGTGCCTAGTGGGTGAGAGGACAACAAAGAGTTGAGAAAAGGGAACAATCGCTGGGGCCTGGGAGAGGCAGAGGCCTGAAAGAGGATGGGAGAGGCTCAGATATTGGCATGGCAAAGGGAGAGTGCTAGGAAGTGATGTTAAGTGTGGGTTTTTTAGCAGCCATATGTTATTCTTTTTTCCCCAAAATTATTACTAGAGCATGTTGATTAATTCTAAGATTTTCTGTATTCTGTATTTTCTCTAGAATTGTTAGGATTTGGCCATTAGGTCACTT
>NW_006942743.1:0-1185 GCF_000298275.1 Orycteropus afer afer | reverse complement strand
CTTCTTGGCATTTTACAAGGCAATCATCTACATAACTAAGAGTATTCATTTGGGAATGACAGATATAAAGACAGAGAGAGAGAGAGAGAGAGAGAAAGAGAGAGAGAGAAGTATAGATGTTTTCAACCATGCACGTCTACATTTTCAGGTGTCCATCATGAAATACAGCTAGTGGAGTCTGGGGGAGATTCCCCAGAGCCTGGGTGAGGGTTTCCCTGAGACTCTTGTGTGCAGTCTCTGGATTCATCTCCAGCAGCTATTTGATTACTATGTTCCATCAGGTCCCAGGAAAGGGGCTGCAGTGGGTGGCTGGGATTAGTCCAGATGGACATACAAAGACATACTAGTTTGAAAGATTAATTCACCATCTCCATAGATAAAGCCAAGAAAATGTTGTATCTGCAGATATGCAGGCTGAGACATGAGCATATGGCTGTAGATTCCAGTGTGACAGGCACACACATAAGAGAGTGTAACTAGCCTTCCCCAGCGGGAGGCACAAGGAGGCTGGGATGGTTTAGTCTTGGGAGCTCAGGCCATATGTAAGTTCAGGTGCAGGAAGAAGGTCAAGAGTCCTCTAAGGACCTGCAGCTTCCTTTTGAGTTCATAAAGTAGTTTCCCTGGTGACCCCAATCTCCATAAAGCATTTGTAATGTTGTTGTTGTTATGTGCCATCGAGTGGGACAAAACAAAGAGAGATCCTTCCTTGGGTGTCCAAGGCAGTAACAGTACGGAAGTAGATTGCCCAACTTTCCATTTGAGGAGTGGCTGGTGGGTTTGAACCACGAAGCTTCTGGTTAGCCGCCAAGTGCCTCAGGCACTATGCTACCAGATCTACCAAGCATTTGTACAGCCCTCATTATAAGTAGGTCTTTTGAGGCAATTTTTGTACCTAAAAGTACAGGAAGACATATGTCTCACAAAGATGAGGTAAGAACAGACCATCTTTGGTGTCTGACTGGGAAGCTAGGGCAGGAACCAAAACTTGTAAACATGAGTAGATTAAAGTAGTGAAGAATGTGAGAGATACTGGATTTGAGGTTCATCATGTTTCATTGGTTACTCCTTCCTGCTACCCTTTACTTCCTTTTGTCTCCTGACCTATCAATCATGATTCATGTAGTTTTCTTGTTTCTTCATTATAATTGTCGAGCTGAAAGAACTAAAGAAAAATACAGACTTCAA
>NW_006942742.1:0-1205 GCF_000298275.1 Orycteropus afer afer | reverse complement strand
AATCCTACTTCTGTAGTGATACTGCCTCGGAAACCCAAGGAGGGGTCGCTATGAGTCAGGGCCGACTCGACGGCAAACAACAACAACAACAACAACAACCACACCTAGTGCTGCTGAGGCTGTGAAGCTGGAGCGCTCGTATGTTGCTAAGGGTAGTGCAAGTGGTATGCCCATTTTAGCAAATAGCTAAATATACTCTTATCACAGGGCCCAGAAATCCTCCTGCTATGTATTTATTTACCCAAAAAGGAATGAAAATTATGTCCATAGATCTGTATGCAAATGTTAATGGCAGCTTCATTCATAATAGCTCCCGACTGGAAATAACCCAGATGTCCATCACCTGGGGATGAGATAAATCAATGGTGGTGTATATAGATAATGGAATGGTAGTATCAATGGAACAAATTATCAATATGTGCAATGTCACGGATACACTTTGGAAGCATTAGGGTAAGTGAGAGCAGCCAGACACAAAAGGCTGCATAATGTATGGTTCCGTTGATATGACTTTCTGCAAAAGGCAAATCTGTAAGGACCGGAATCAGGACAGCGTTTGCCAGGGGCTTGGGGCAGAAGGATAACATTGACTGCCGAGGGTCAGGGAAAACCTTCTGTGGTGATGAACATACTCTGTACCTTGATGAGCCGGTTGCTATGTGACTGTACATTTGAGTGAAGCAGTATGGATGAGGTTCTTTCCCTTTATGATATACTTTCCTGTATTTGCCAAAGTTTCTACAATTAGAACACATTACTTTTGTAATCATGGAGCTCTGGTGGTGTGGCGGTAAAAGTAGTTGGCTGCTAATCAAAAGGACAGCAGTTCGAACACACCAAGTCCAAAGAAAACAACACATTTTAAAAGTCATAATATTTGATCACTATGGTGCCTTGACAGTTCACGAATGATACCACCTCAGAAACCTAAGGAAGGCTCACTATGAGTCGGATCTGACTCGACGGCAGTGAGTTTTGTTTTGTTTTTTGGTTTATGTCAATTGACTGAGTTATCCCATGAGGCATGAGGTTCTAAATAGCTGTAATCTTTTAAAGCCACAACTGTCTCCTATAGAAAGTGTGGTGGGTTTGAACCACAACCTTCTAGGATGCACCTGATCACTTAACCACTGCACCACCAGGGTTCCTTTCTCACTAGTATTAATCAAATTCATTATAGATCCACATGAGCGCGATGGCCTCTC
>NW_006942741.1:0-1205 GCF_000298275.1 Orycteropus afer afer | reverse complement strand
AAGTAAATTGCTCCATCTTCCTTCCATGGAATGGCTGGTGGGTTTGAACTGCCATCCTTCTGCTTTGCAGTCAAATGCCTTATACACTGTACCACCAGAACTCCTTTCACGAAAATCCTTAAACATCTTCTTCTCCCTCTATCTCCTCACACCAGATCCCTACATCCATCCTAGAAAATGGTCTTATATTTTAATCAAGACTTAGTATTGCATTTTTAAAAATGTATTTACTAGTGTTTACATTTTTACTGGCCGCTAGATTATTTGGTATAAGTGAGCACTCACAGAAATTGTCAGATTTCCCCAAATTATAGTGTTGTAAAAGTTCTCTGGGTAATATATTCTAGTGATAAAAATAAGATAAAGATATGACTCATAGTTGACCTGTCCTTGAGTTTCCAAGGTGGTATCAGTATGGAAATAGATTGCCCAGTCTTCCTTCTGAGGGGTGGCTGATGGATTTGAACTGCCAGCCTTCTGGTTAGCAATCAAATGTCTTAGGCACTGTGGCACCAGAGCTCCTAAGATAAAGATAGGTTAAAAACATTTAGAGATCAGATGGTATATATTGTTCTGTAGAGTTTTTTTTTTTCCTCTTTAACTTAATTTTTTTTTCAAAAAACTTTTTATTGTGATTTGAATGAAAGTTTGCAGAGCAAATTCATTTTCTATTGAACAGTTCATACACATTTTGTTTCCGGACATTGATTGCAATCCCTCCAATGTAACAGCTGTCCTCCCACTTGTCCCCCTGTGGTTACCATTTCTCTGTGTCCTTCCTTCCTATGCCTTTCTGCCTTCTGCGCTTTCACCCTGTGTCAACACTGCCCTTCTGATCTGCCATGATTGGTTGTTCTAAGGTGTAGTTGCTCACCTCTTAGCCCTGTCTGTTGTTTGGCTGAAAATTAAGCCACAAGAGTGAGTTCAATTCCAACTCTGAAAACTGACTACGGACCATAGTCTTGGGGGTTTCACCAGTCTCTTCAACTAGAATGCCTGGTCTTTCTCATGATTTTGAGTTTTGGTCCACATTTTTCTCTCACTTTATTCAGGATCTCCAATTTTGATCCCTTTCAGAGGGGTCAGCAGTGGCGGCCAGGAGCCATCCAGTTCTTCTTGGTCTCGCTCTGTAGGCTTTTAATATAATAGTACCTTTTGCCCTTATGGAGTCCCTGGGTGGGCCAAATGGATAAGCACTTGTCTAC
>NW_006942740.1:0-1205 GCF_000298275.1 Orycteropus afer afer | reverse complement strand
ACAGGAGTTTATTCTTACAATTTGAAGGCTTTAAGTCCAAGTTCAAAGTGCCAGGCTCTAGGGGCTGGGTGAAAGCCCCTCAACCTTGAGGTCCAGCTCTGCCTCCTGCTCCCAGTCCACTGGGACTTCACTCTAACAGCTGCTGGCTACTGAGGCTGTGAAGCCCCAAGGTTGACAAGTAAAAAGGCACAGTCTTGATGTTACCAAACCACACGGCAGGCCATTAACTTAAGTCCATTGTCAGTCCCAAGGTTGGCAGAGCATGGCAGGCTGCTGAGCAATGACATGGCTACATCCAGGGCCCAAGTGTGTCAAAGGCTAGAGACCACACCCAAAAGCTTCTCCTTAAATACAGGAAGCAGACCATATTCCCAAAGGCAGCTACTCAGCTGCTTGTGGTAGATCCCACCATGGAGTTGATTGCCAGTCTCCTCATGGGGATTAACTACTACCAGCTACCCAGCCACTCAACCAGGCCCAGCCAACTTGACACACAAACATAACTACCACAGCCCCCCTCATCCCTTTGTACCTGGATATCCTGCTGCTCTGCAGGTCTCCAGCCTCTCCTGCTCCCTTCCTTTCCTGGCTATAGGGGGTTTGGGGCCTACTATTGCCTCAGGCCTCTTTTCACCTCCATATCCTGCCACTCCGCAGTTCCCTGGGATTTCCTGCTCCCTCACTTTCCTGGCTCTAGGGAGCTTGGGGCCTAGCCTTTCCTCCTCCCCATTTTAACCTGGATGTCCTGCTGCTCCTCAGGCCCTGGCATCTCCTGCTCCCTCCCATTTCTGCCTCTAAGGGGCTTGGTCCCTAGCTTTGAATCCTGTCCCATTTTACCTGGATATTCTGTAGTTCCGAAGATTCCTGGCCTCACCTGCTCCCTCCATTTTCTGCCTCTAGCGGGCATGTGGCCTAGCCTTCCCTCCTGTCCCTTTTCACCTGGATATCCTGCTGCTCCAGAGGACTCAGGCCTTTCCTGTTTGCTCCCTTTCCTGGCTCTGGGGCTTGGGGCCTAAACAGACTTCCCACACAATTTTACCTGGATATCCTGCTGCTTTGCAGGTCTCTGGCCTCTCCTGCTCCCTTCCTTTCCTGGTTCTATGGGGCTTGGGGCCTACCCTTGCCTCAGGCCCCTTTTCACCTGCTGCTCTGCAGTTTCCTGTGATCCCCTGCTCCCTCACTTTCCAGGTTCTAGGGAGCTTGGT
>NW_006942739.1:0-1148 GCF_000298275.1 Orycteropus afer afer | reverse complement strand
TTCCTTCCGAGGAGTGGCTGGTGGGTTTGAACCGCCAGCCGTCTGGTTAGCAGGCAAGTGTCTTAGCCACTATGCTACCAGAGCTCCCACTTTTTACAATAGTGAACTAATAATATATTTGTCCTTCTATGAGTGACTTATTTCACTCAACATAATGTCCTCCAAGTTCATCCATGTTTGTGGTGTTTTGCAGATTCTACCTTATTCTTTAGTGTTGCATAGTATTGCATTGTGTGTATGTAGCATAGTTTGGTTATCCATTCTTCTGTTGATGGGCATATAGGTTGTTTCCATCTTTTTGCTATTGTAAATAGTGCTGTGATGAACATGGGTGTGTGTACATCTCTTCCTGTCCTGGATCTCACTTCTTTAGGATATGTTTCTAGTAATGGGATTGCAGGGTCAAATAGTATTTCTGATTCCAGCTTTTTAAGGAATCTCCATACTGCTTTCCACAGTGGTTGTGTATCATTTGACAGTCCCACCAGCAGTGTGTGAGAGTCTCAATCTCTCCACATCCTCACCACTGTTTATGATTTTCTATCTTGTTTAACTTTGCTGTTAGTGCTGGGGTGAGATGGTATCTCATTGTTGTTTTGATTTGCATCTCTGTGATGGCTAATGATTGTGAGCATTTCTTCATGTATTTGCTGGCTGCCTGAATATCTTCTTTGTTGAAGTATTTATTCATGTCTTCTGCCCATTTTTTAATTGGATTGTTAAACTTTTTGTTGTTGAGGTGTTGGAGTTTTCTATAAATTTTAGAGATACGTCCCTTGTCAGATATGCTGTTGCCGAATGTTTTTTTCCCAGTCTGTAGGTTCTCTTTTTACTATTTTGGCAGTGTAATTATTGACAAGTATGAATTTGTTGCTGTCATTTTGTTATGTACTTTTTTTGGTGGTGTTGCTGATTTCTTTGTTCCATATAATTTTCTGTGTTGAGCTTGTTTTGTTTATGAATTGTATTACCACTTCTTTTGTTGCTATTTTTGTTGTTGTTGTTGTTGTTAGGTGCTGTCAAGTCATCTCCAACTCAGCCACCCTATGCACAACAGAACGAAACACTGCCTGATCCCGTGCCAGCTCCGCGATCCCTGCTATGCTTGAGCCCATCATCACAGCCACCATGTCAATCCATCTTGTTGA
>NW_006942738.1:0-1178 GCF_000298275.1 Orycteropus afer afer | reverse complement strand
TTATTTCTTTTTCAGCAATCTCTTTGCTGGTGTAGAGGAATCCAACTGATTTTTGGATGTTGATCTTGTATCTTGCCACAATGCTAAATCTCTCAATTTGTTCCAAAAGGTGTTTGACTGAGTCTTTGGGGTTTTCTAGGTATAGGAGCATATCATCAGCAAATAGGGATAGTTTGACTTCTTCCTTACCAATTTGGATGTCTTTGATTTCCCTTTCTTGGCTTATGGCCCTGGCTAGGACTTCCAGTACAATGTTAAATAGAAGTGGTGATAGAGGGCATCATTGTCTGGTTCCTGTTCTCAGGAGGAATGGTTTCAATCTCTCCATTGAGTATAATGTTGGCTGTTGGTTTTGCATCAATGCCCTTTATTATGTTGAGGAATGTCTCTTCTATTCCTATTTTGCTGAGAATTTTGATCAGGAATGGTTGTTGGATTTTATAAAATGCTTTTTCTGCATCAATTAATATGATCATGTGGTTCTTCTTTGTTTTATTTATGTGGTGGATGACATTGATTTTTTTTTCTAATGTTGATCCATCCTTGCATACCTGATATGAATCCCACTTGGTCATAATGTATGATTTTCTTGATATGTGGTTGGACTCTATTGGAAAGGATTTTGTTGAAGATTTTTGCATCCATATTCATGAGGGATATTGGTCTATCATTTTTCTTTTGAGTGATGTCTTTGCCTGGTTTTGGTATCAAGATTATGTTTGCTTCATAAAATGAGTTATGGAGGATTCCATCCCTTTCTATGTTTTGGAATAGTTTGAGCAAGAATGGTGTGAGTTCTTCTCTGAATGTTTGGTAGAATTCTCTGGTGAAACTGTCTGGGCCAGGACTTTTTTTAGTTGGTAATTTTTTTATGACCTTTTCAATTTCTTCTTTTTCTATGGACCTGTTCAACTTTTCCACATCAGTTTGAGTTAGTTTAGGTAAGTAGTATATTTCTAGAATCTGTCCATTTTTTCCAGATTTTTGAATTTGTTGGAGTACAGTTCTTCATAGTATCCTGATATCATCCTTTTTATTTCAGTTGGTTCTGTTGTGACATAACCCATTTAGCTTCTTATTAATGTTATTTGTATTCTCTCCCTCTTTTCCTTTGTTAAATTTGCCAGTGGTTTGTCAATTTATTGATCTTTTCAAAAAAACAACTTCTGGTCTTGTTG
>NW_006942737.1:0-1111 GCF_000298275.1 Orycteropus afer afer | reverse complement strand
TTGGGCAATCTACTTCCGTAGTGATACTGCCTCGGAAATCCAAGGAGGGGTCGTTATGAGTTGGGTCTGACTCGAGGGCAAATAAAAAAAAAAAAAGTAAAGAGATCATCAAGAACAGTATCAAAGGCTGCTCTATGGGCTTTGGACTTTATTCTAAGATTGTTGTTGGGTGTCATCTAGTCAATTCCAACTCATAGAAACCCCCATATGACAGAGTAGAACTGACCCAAGAGTTTCCTAGGCTGTCTTGTTTACAGAAGAAGCCCTGGTGGTCAAGTGTGGCTGCTGATCAAAAGGTCAGCAGTTCAAACCCACCAGCTGATCCGCAGGAGAAAGATGTGGTGATATGCTCCTGTAAAGAGCTCTCAGAAAATAAAATGAGGAAAACAATACCATTTACAACAGCCACCCAAAAGATGAAGTACTTAGGAATAAATCTAACCAGAGACACAAAAGACATACACATGGAAAACTACAAAACACTACCATAAGAAACCAAAAAGACCTGCCTAAATGGAGGAATAGGAGCTCTGGTAGCATAGTGGCTAAAGCACTTGACTGCTAACCAGAAGGCTGGCCGTTCAAACCCACCAGCCACTCCTCGAAAGGAAGGTTGGGCAATCTACTTCGGTAGTGATGCCGCCTTGGCAACCCAAGGAGGGGTCGCTATTAGTTGAGTCCACTTTGATGGCACATAAGAACAACAACAAATGGAGGAATATATTATGCTGATGGATAGGAAGGCTTAACATTGTGAAAATGACAATACCACCCAAAGTGACCCACAGATGTAATGCAAGCCCAATCCAGATTCCATCATCATTCTCCCAGGAGATGGAAAACCTAATCACCAACTTCATATGGAAAGGAAAGAGACCCTAGAGAAGCAAAGCCCTAGTAAAGAAGAACAAAATAAGGGGCCTCACACTTCACAATCTCAAAACCTACTACACAGCCACGGTAGTCAAAACAGCCTGGTACTGGCACAATGACACACAGACCAATGGAACAGAAGTGAGAACCCAGAAATAGACCCTTCTGACGGACAGCTGATCTTTGAAGAAGGGCTGAAACCCATTAAAATGGGAAGAGATAGTCTCTTCAACAAATG
>NW_006942736.1:0-1205 GCF_000298275.1 Orycteropus afer afer | reverse complement strand
AGAATAGGTCAGACTTTAACAGAATTGGAAAGGCAAATAGATGACTTGACAGTCATAGTAGGAGACTTAATACACCACTTTCAATGAAAGATTGAACAACTGGAAAGAAAATTAATAAATACACAGAAGAACTAAACAATACAATCCACCAACTTGAACTTACAGTCATCTACAGAGCATTTCACCCAACAATAACACAATATATATTCTTTTCCAGTGCACATGGAACATTCTCCATGATAAACCATATGTTAGGTCATAAAGCAAGCCTCAATAAATTTAAAAACATTGAAATACTGCAAATCACAATGCTATCAAATTAGAAATCAACAATAGTAAGATCAATGGAAAAAGAGCAAATACGTGGAAACTGAACAACACCCTCCTTGAGAAAGATGGGGTAATAAAAGAAATACAAAATGAAATAAAAAAATTCCTTGAATCGAATGAGAATCAAAACAACATATCAAATTTTTTCAGACAGAGCAAAAACAGTGATCAGAAGCCAATTTATAGCAATAAATGCACACATCAAAAAAGAAGAAAGAGCCAAAATCAACACTTTGAACCAACAACCCCAACAATTAGAAAAAGAACAGCAAGAAAAGCCTATAGTCACCAGAAAAAAGGAAATAATAAAGATTCGAGCAGAAATCAATGAGACAGAAAATAGAAAGACAATAGAAAAAATCAACAAGACCAGAAGTTGGTTTTATTAAAAAATGAATAAAATTGACAAACTACTGGAATATTTAACAAAGTTTAACAAAGGAAAAGAGGGAGAGAAAATAAATAACACCAGGAGTTCCGGAAAGATGGCGGACTAGGCAGAAGGACAGCACAGACCCTCTTCAACAAAGAAAAGGGAAAACAATTAATACAGACACAGAAGATAATCTTGGACTCCTGAGCCTTGAAGGGAAGGATACAGAAATGGACTAAACCCCAACTAGCAGAATAATGTGTGAAAATACCAAAAAAGGAGACACATGGAGCTGTGGTCTGGCGGCGACCTGAGCAACCCTGACGGCACAGACGGCACTGATGGCTTGGAGATTCCCAGTGGTGGTAGGACCTAAGAATTAACCTAAAAATCATCCTGCTAGCCAGGGACTGCATGGAGGACTGTGCACGGTAGCTGGGGAACAAACAGAGAAGGTGAAGAGAAAGGTGGGCTGAGCTGTGGACTTTTGCCAGTCCAGAGG
>NW_006942735.1:0-1150 GCF_000298275.1 Orycteropus afer afer | reverse complement strand
TGTTTTTTTATCATTGGCCCATTGGTGGAGGAGGTGGTGGCTCTTGCTCTGTAAGGGAAGTTGCAGGAAGTATGGGTGTAGTTGTATCTTATGGGGACTATTGCTGTCTCCCACTCAGTTAGACAAAAATAACAATTGAATAACCATCAAAAACTTAAAAGGACAAAAAATGCATGATGTAATCACACAAGAACAGTAACCAAAAAAAGAAAAGAGGGAGAAAATAAGAAGAAAACCTGCAATATCTGGGGATAGGACACTAGGAGGAAAAAGGTAGAGAAGGAGAGTAATGAAGGAAAAAATGGGAAAAATGTAAAAAAAAAAATAATACCAACCAAGGAATGGAGTTAACCATGAGAAAAAAAGGGGGGAAAAATTAAATGGAAAAAAAATATTAACCAGGAACAGGGAGAGAAAAATAAAAGTGTAAACTAGGGCCTGGGGTGGGGAGAATAGTAAAAAGGACAAAGGTATTATTAATAATAGTAGTTTTAAAACAGACAAATACAAACAAAATAAACACCAGAAAAAAGAAAGAGAAAAAGAAAAAAATCGGTGGAGTACAGGGCAGGGCACCCAGGGTCCGTCCAAGCACACAGACTGGGATGGAGTTCCTGCTGGCCCAGAAGGTATCTGGGAGTGGGGGCTGGCCACACCTCCATTCACCAAGTGGGTGTGGGGTATAAGGGTAATAAGAGGAATGTCGTACCTTTTCAGTTGTGCAGGTCTGGAGTGTCCATGGGGTTACTGGAAAGCAGAACCTCTTCTTAAGTCCCTGGAATCTCGGAGAGTGCTGTCTCTTCAAATATCCAAAATGATCCAGCCACTTGTAAACATTCAAAATGGTGACGCCCTCTGGACAGGCAAAAGTCCACAGCTCAGCCCGTCTTCCTCTTCACCATTGCTTCCCTTTTTATTCCACAGCCACCAGAGCAGTCTTCTGTGAAGTCCCCGGCTAGCAGGGCTGATTTTTAGGTTAATTCTTAGGTCCTACCACCACTCGGAAATCTCCAAGCTGTCTGTTCGGTCAGGATTGCTGCCAGACCACAGGTCCGTATGTCTCCTTTTTTGGTATTTTCATGCAAATTCTTCTGCTAGTTGGGGTTTAGTCCACTTCTATATTCTTCCCTTCAAGGTTCAGGGGTCCAGG
>NW_006942734.1:0-1169 GCF_000298275.1 Orycteropus afer afer | reverse complement strand
ATCCCGTTAAGAGTATTTTTGTAACCTGCCTTTTCTTTTTCATTTCAAAATATATTGTGAACCCTGTTTCCTGTCAGGATCTCTGGTGGCATAGGGCCTAAGGCCCAGGTAGAGCTCGGACATTATTTTGGTAAGTGGTCAGCACAACCCTTCCGCCAAAGAAATGACACAGTGAATCCCCATGAACCCAACAGATCAAATCCGATTCCCGGGGAAGTTGAGGCCTGGGTTTCCCTCTCACCCCTCTTCTGCCCAGGAAGGCTGCAGGCTTTTCTTGAGGGAAAGTGAGAAATTCATTGGCTAAGACTCCTCTTCTCATTTGTATAACCACAATGCACTGCGAACAATAGCTCTGATTTAAAGAGAACAACCTCAAGGTTTCTTTAGAATCTCTTATTTCTGATCTCAAAGAATGAGATTCTCTTCACCACATTGCCTGCAAGAGCTGCTGTAGGGATTTGCGTTAGGGGGTTAATTTCCAACCTAAGTCTACTAGGATTCCGCTTCCCTGGCCCTTGTGGTTCCCACATTAGCTGTATTTTCCTTTCTCTTCCTACCATTTGAGTCTTTAGTGCTTGGAGATTTGGGTAATAGGAGAGTTAACCTGATCTTTAATTTTTGGAGGCCTTGTTTCTACAGGGCTGATAATGTTTGTTTAATATTGGAAGATTTTTCCAGTTTTGCTTACTGGGTGTCTGTATTATATTTTTCTGTAGTTCATGTAGCATGGAACTTTTGGCCAAGGAGCTCTTATGGCCCCATGTGGTAAATCATTGGGCTGTTTACCCAAGACTAGGTGCTGTGTCAGTGGGCAGTGGGAAATTTTTTGGCAATCGTTTCCTTTTCTTTCATTTTTTTTTCAAGCTTAAGTTTCATCTGTATTTTAAGTTGGCATAGAGTAATTTTTTTACACCACATTATATTTGTCTAATATATGGGCTCCAGCATGCAAGGGCTGTGAGAATGGCCCATGACCTAGCAATTTGTTCTTGTGTCGCTTCCCTAAATCGTTCCAGCGTTTTCTCTGTTCTCTCAATTTGGTCAGTGTTTCCCTGGATCTGTCTCTCCATCTATTGAAGGTACATAAATAGAATTCTTTGGAATTCCTTATCAGGTGGTTCCAAATGCCAATTCGTCCTGAAGGAGCTTTCCTGGGTCTGTATTCTGGT
>NW_006942733.1:0-1205 GCF_000298275.1 Orycteropus afer afer | reverse complement strand
CCTGCCCTAATGAAGTATCCAAGAACTCTTGGGATATGCCATTCAAAGAGTCTTGTTAGTTTAGTTCCCAACACCAGGGGGCACCAGCACAGCAGAGTCTGATCTGTCCAGTGCTGGCATCACTTCTCAGCTTCCACTAGATATAGTATTGACTTGTCCTGGCACTAAAGTGCTACGCGACGTTTTCCGTGACTGCTGAGATGCCTCACTCATCCAGGAGCCTGGGAAACTCTAATGGCTCATTTTGGTGGTGTGGATGTATAGCTGCTTCCAGTTCATACCCACAAACTCAGCCATTATTCTCCCCATCGCAGGTCAAGCCATAGTCATGTTCCCTGCCGGAAGCCCCTAAGCCATGGTGATGAGCTTATGTAATTTTGTCCTTTTGATAAGGCTTTGGTACACTTTCCTGGTGGACTTCTTAGTCACCTAACTTAGAGTTCGTTTTCCTAACTTAGAGAAAGCTTGGACTGTAGATTCCCTCTTTTCCAGAAGGCAGTGGAGATGGAAGTCCTTTTCCAAATTGGTCCACCCTTTTTCCAAACTCTTCATACTGAGAGTAGAGGTGGCTTTTGCTTAAAGTACACATGCATGGTCCCAATACATTCTCTTCCTTTATGAAAATACTAAGATTGCATCTGTGTAATTATTAGCAACCCCTTTTTCTTCAAAGTGACTTTTAAACCCACTGTAGTCAATTCCAGCTCCTGGCAACATCTTGTGTTTCAGAGTAGAACTGTGCATAGGATTTTCAATGCTTGTAATCTTTACAGAAGTAGATCACCAGACCTTTCTTCTGTGGCATTGCTGGCTGGATTCAAACTGCCAACCTTTCAATTACTAGCCCAACAAACTATTTGCACCACCCAGGGACCTTAAAGATCTGCCCATTCAGAGAAATTGGTACCAGCTTGGGGAAAATATTTCCGTATCCCTGCCTTGCTAGGCACCACATTTTATGTGAATATTTATATATCTTATGCACAAACAGGAACCTCTGGTGGCGTAGTGCCTAAGGCATTTGACTGCTAACCAGAAGGCTGGTGGTTCAAACCCACCAGCCATTCCTTGGAAGGAAGACTGGGCAATCTACTTTTGTAGAGATATGCCTTGTGTGTTAGATTGGGTTCTCTAGAGAAACACAAAAACCAGCAAAGTGTATATATATATTTATAGAGAGAGAGAGAGAGAAATTTATCTTAGGA
>NW_006942732.1:0-1202 GCF_000298275.1 Orycteropus afer afer | reverse complement strand
TCTTAACTGTGCAGAATTGAAAGAGCAGAAGGGTGTGCTGCCAAAGAAATACATTAGTAGGTCATTTTGCCCTGACCTTCCCTTTGGTAGGGCTTCTTGTTTGGAAAACCTCACAAAGGAAGAATTTTGCTCTACTAAAAGCAAGCATTCTCTGCAGGAACCAGGTAAAACCCTCCATATTACGGGTCACAATATCTGTTTTCTATGAATGCCAGTTATTTGTACATCTAAATCATGTTGGCTCCAGGTTTCTCAAAAAATACATTTACCTCTCTGAGATGAGTAAAGGAGAGCTGGTGGCTCAACGCCTAAGGCATTTGACTGCTAACCAAAATGTTGATGATTTAAACCCACCAGTGACTCTGTGGAAAGGAGATGAGGCAATCTACTTCCATAAAGATTTACTGCCTTGGAAACTCAATGGAAGTGGCTCTGAGTCAGAATCTATTCGATGGCGATGGGTTGGGTAAGCTGAGTAAAAACTAATGGACACATTGTTCGTCAGAGATACACTTTCTTCTTTGATTTCTGAGAAATTTTCTTATCATCAAATCCAAATAGTCATTTTTCTTTCAAGTGTATCTACTGAACTATGCAGAGAGATAGTGGACACTTGTGTTTCTTCTTAAACAATATCGATGGCATTGGAACCACTTTGTTGTTTGTTGTAATAGAAAATAACAGAAAAGGCTAAGCCACAGGGCCTTTAACCTCACTCTTTCAATCCAATTTATTCACTTCATCACAAACTCAAGGAAAGTACTGCTTAATCACTGACTTTTTAAATTTCAAAGCAGAAGATTTTATTGAAGCATGTTAAATAGTGTTGATAAATACTGTGGGCTGTTTTTATTTTAATTTTATTGTGGTGAAAATATACATAGCAAAACATATACCACCTCAACTATTACTCCAGGTACTTAGATTCATTATTCAAGTTGTGCAAATATTGTTTTGTTTTGTTTTTATGAGTCAATGCATTTTTTTTTTTTGCAGTGTTCCCTCCCCTCCCCTCCCACCCCTGGCAACCAAAAAAGAAAGTTTCCCTCCATATATAAACCTTTCCTTGACCCTTCACAACAACGAACTGATAGTATATTTGTCCTTCTGTGGTTGACTTATTTCACTCAGCATAATGTCCAAGTTCATCCATATTATGCAGTGTTTTACAGACTCTACATTATTCTTTAGTGCTGTATAGC
>NW_006942731.1:0-1149 GCF_000298275.1 Orycteropus afer afer | reverse complement strand
CCCTCCCACTTCCTCCTCATAGATATGTTTTCCCTGTATCCTTCCTTCCATGCATTCCTGCCCCCTGAGCTGTCTCCCGGTGCATACACAGCCCTTCTATTCTCCATGATGGTTCTCTCCAAGAGAACCTAGTGTAAATGTTCATCTCATATGCCTGTCTTTTGTTTGGCTGGAAGCCACAGGAGTGGGTTCAATTCCAGACTTGAGTGGCAGCTAGGGCCATAGTCTCAGTGGTTCCATCAGGCTTTATCAGACCAGGAAACCTGGTCCCCTTTTTTTTATTTTTTTAAAGGATTTTGAGTTTTGTTGCACATTGTTCTTCCACTCAATCCAGGATCTCCTACATAGATCCTCTTCTGAGTGGTTGATAGTGGTAGCTGGGAACCATCTAGTTCTTCTGGCCTCATAGTCATATAAGTTGAGGATCACATGGTGTACCAGTCACTTGGACTAAATGTTTCCATGAATCTTTGGTTTACTTCAGTAGCAAGTAGTGAGTTGGTTTTCTTCATTACTCTTTGCTCTGGATGAGGAAAGATCCATCATTGCATCTAGATGGGTGCTTGCAAGCTTTTAAGGTCCCAGTCTATACTTGCCATAGAAGGATGTGGAACAATATTTTATGTAGTATGTTGCAGTGTAGTAAATTACTTAGTATGGCTTTTCTACCCATAAGTCATTGTAAACTCAGTGGTGGAATGAGCAACTGAGGAGCGCCTGATTGTAAATGTTATCCACCTGGGTTATTTCTGTTGGGCGTGGCACAGTGCAATGTATGGGAGGCTCACTCTCAAGTGCTTAGAGTTCTGATGTTATGACTGCCTAGTTTGAACACTCTGCTGGGCTCAAAGGGAGGCCTCCTAGAGGCAGAACTCTCTCTCTGACTGCTGGTTGAGGAAGATGTGCTGCTGAAAGAGACATGCGCTCCTGAGACACACGCTGCTGGGAAAGAGATGCAAGAGACATGCATTGCTGAGTGACACACTGAGGGACACCCAGTGCTGGGAGAGAGACTGTGAGAGACTGTTGGCTGAGGGACGGTGGGCTGGGAGAGAGACTGAGTGTTCTTCCTGAACTTGAGTTGTAGCCTGGTGCTTCCCTAATAAACCCCATAATCTGTGAGTTCTGTGGGCCACTGCAGTGAATTAT
>NW_006942730.1:0-1206 GCF_000298275.1 Orycteropus afer afer | reverse complement strand
CAAATTTATCGGTATATTAATAACAATTGGCTAAAAAATAGCAATTGGCTATTAAATCAATGGATAGGTACCTGTTTATAATTTACATTACAGAAAAATATTTTGTCAAATAGGAGTTTGTACCTTTTAAGTAGATTGTCATAAGCTGACATTCATTTGCATGAGATAGACAAACTCTAGCTCAGGTTTCCTTCAGGCATGTACAATAATGCATGAAATTATGATAATCCTCTACCCACTTGAGTCTAATTGCTTATGAATGTTACATCTTTATCAGTACTAATCACTCAGATATATTTGCAGCAAAAAAGATGAAATTTTTTGCTTAGGTGTTATTCTTTTCTTCTCCAAAGTAAATAGCTGCTTAGGAAAAGTACAGCGTATATGATGTGTATGAAATATTATTTAATTCCAGTAGCATATGGTTGAAAATATGAAACAATTTACCATATCCAATGTTTCCCATATTCATTTTTTTCCAGTGAGAACTAAAGCTAATTGTAAAACTTAATTAATATAAGACCAGTTACTACTACCATGATGCAAATTTACACACCAACCAAAACCAAAGATGAGGAAACTGAAGATTTTTATCAACTTCTGCAGTCTGAAATTGACCAAACATGCAATCAAAATGTGTTGACTACTACTAGTGAGTGGAATGCAAAAGTTAGAAACAAAGAAGTATCACTAGTAGTTGGAAAATATGGACTCAGTGATAGAAATGATGCTGGAGATCATATGACAGAATTTTGCAAGACTGACAACTTATTCATTTCAAATATCTTTTTTCAACAAAAAACGGCAACTATACATGTGGACTTTGCCAGATGGAGCACACAGGAATCAGACAGACTACATCTGTGAAAAGAGGTGATGGAAAAGCTCAGTATCTTAAGCCAAAACAAGGCCAGGAGGTGAGTGTGGAACAGACCATCAACTGCTCATATGCAAGGCGAAGCGGAAGCTGAAGACAATTAAAATAATTCCACAAGAGCCAAAATATGACATCGAATATATCCCTCCTGAATTTAGAAACCATCTAAAGAATAGACTTGATGCACTGAACACCAATGACTGAAAACCAGAGGATCTGTGGGATGACATCAAGATTATCATCCATGAAGAAAGCAAAAGGTCATTAAAAAGACAGGAAAAGAAGAAAAGACCAAAATGGATGTCAGAAGAGACTCTGAAACTTGCTCT
>NW_006942729.1:0-1206 GCF_000298275.1 Orycteropus afer afer | reverse complement strand
CTGGCGGTTCAAACCCACCAGCCACTCCTTGGAAGGAAGGTTGGGCAATCCTACTTCTGTAGTGATACTGCCTCGGAAACCCAAGGAGGGGTCCCTATGAGTCAGGTTTGACTCGACAGCACATAACAACAACAACAATATATGTTAGAGTACCAGTTACTCTAAGATTTCACCATGTTTTGTGTTGTGTTTTTCTTTACTCTTTATTTTTTAGCTATTCTAATAGGTATGTAGTACTGTGCCATTGTTTTAGCTTCAATTCCCTGATGAATAATGATGTTGAGCATCTTTTCACATGCCTATTTGCATCTGTATACCTCCTTTGTTAAAGTATCTCTTCAAATCAATTTTGACCATTTTTCTTTTTTAAAAAAAGAATTAGAAAGTTTGTTTCCTCACTGTTGAATTTGAAAATTCTTTTCATATTCTGGATAAATATTATTTTCAGATAAATCATATGGAAACATTTCCTACAATGCATCCTCAGTATATACTTTAATTTTGATAAATCCCAACTTTTGAACTCTTTCTTTCTTGAATCTTCCTTACTGTCTCCTTCCTTCTCTTCTTCCCTTCTATTCTTTCTTCTTTCATACTTACATCTAACATATAATTCTTATATCTAAGAACTCTTTGTCTAACCCAAGATCATAAAATACTTTCATATATATTCTACTAGACATTTTGTACTTTTATATTTAAGTCTATGATTCACTTAGTTAAGTTTTATGTAAAGTGTGAAGTATGGGATAAGTTTTTGTTTCTTTTTGCATAGAGATGTTACAACATCAATCAATGAAAAGAATATTCTTTCTCCATCCAATTGTCTTTGAATAGAGTAAAAAATCAGTTTACAATATACAAGTGAGTTTGTTTCTTGAATCTGTTCTACTACATCAATACGTATTTCTAGCTTTGTGTGAACATTACATTGTCCTTTTTACTGTATACTTAAAGTAAGTGTTAAAATCAAATACTATGAATTCTCCAATTTTGGTCATCTTTTATAAAATTGTTTTAGCTTTTCTAAGTCCTTTGCTTTCACATATGAAGTTAGAATCAACTTATCAGTATCTATAGAAATACTGCTTGAATTTTTATTGGAATTATATGTAACCCACCAGCCACTCCTCGGAAGGAAGGTTGGGCAATCCTACTTCCGTAGTGATACTGCCTTGGAAACCCAAGGAGGGGTCGCTATGAGTC
>NW_006942728.1:0-1200 GCF_000298275.1 Orycteropus afer afer | reverse complement strand
ATAAGCCAAAGAAAGCCAGCAGCCCCCAGAATTAGGAAGAGCCAACACATGCCCTCTTCTCTAGAGCCTCCAGAGAAAGTGCAACCCTGCAAACACCTTCATTTTGAACTTCTGGGCCCAAGACTGTGAGACAATAAATGTCTGTTGTTTTAAGTCTCCAAGTTCGTGAGGATTTGTTACAGCAGCTATAGGAAACTAATATACCAACATTAATTAAAAGGTATAAAAATTCTTATTTTTCAGACAGGTATGAAATACACATTTTCTACATGCCTGAAGTCCAAAGATAAAAATATGAACACAATATAACAAATTAGAATCTCTTTCTGATTAGTAGCTACAACCATTGTCAGAAAGGTGCATTGTTAATTCTTAAGACTAGAAATTATCCCACACTTCTGCTCCAAAAAAAGCAATTCCACTCCTCACAATAGCCATGCTAGCTTACTAACCATTAAGATATTCCCCCTAGTAACTATTGGAAATAATGACTACTTGCAAAGCAGGAACAAAAGAAATGGAGAATCCCTTCTTTGTGTAAGATGAAGAGTGAAGCCCTTTACTATCTGTCTCTGGTTTGTGGATAAGCAGCCCTATCTATGGCAAAGTAAATAGGAAAGAGAGTTCCAAATTGAAAGATAATCCCTATCCTGCACTTGACAGAGAAAAGGCTATGCTATGCTTGGGCCAGGTGGACTGGTCATGCCTGAAGGATCAGCTACGCAGAAGAGATTGTCCCTGTTGCTGACTGAAACTACACAAGGACAACTCACAGGTGTCTCTCTAGATGGATGAGTTATCAAATGCTTACTAAGCATATGAAATGTGGGATAAATGAGTGTACCTCAAAAGAAAGATAAAAACATTAGGATTTCCTAAAAAGGAGGTCTGCACCAATTTGAATCTAGACCATTCTGCAAATGGCACCATGACGAAGCCAGTTGGAGAAAATTGCAAACTAGAGCCTCCTTTTATTGGTCAATCCTGAGAGTTTTTCTACTCAAGGGAGTTTCTTAAAGAGATTTCCTACCACTGCTGAGGCATCAAGTGTATTTCCTAACTCACCAGCTTAAGGGCTAAGGTAAGCACAGTTGTAGGCTTCACGTACACACTATGAAAGTGTGATTTCTCCCAAGCATAGCTCAGAAAAAACACTGGACTCCTTAACTTGTGAGAACCAAACAAAAAACAAACTCACTG
>NW_006942727.1:0-1125 GCF_000298275.1 Orycteropus afer afer | reverse complement strand
GAGGCAGTATCACTACAGAAGTAAAGTGCCCAACCTTCCACCTTCCTTCTGAGGAGTGGCTGGTGGGTTTGAACCACCAGCCTTCTGGTTAGCAATCAAGTGCCTTAGGCACTATGCTACCAGAGCTCCCAAGTAGCCTATAGTGAATGATGAAGTCTTATGAAATTACCTTTTATGTCCAGATAATTCTTTAAAATTTCCAAACCAAAACTGAACCCATTGCCATTGAGATGATTTCAACTCATAGCAGACCCTTTAGAACAGAATAGAACTGTTGCATAGGAATTCCAAGGCTATGATCTTTAGGGAAGCAGACTGCCTCATCTTTTTCACTTAGAGTGGATAGTAGTCTTCAAACCACTGACATTTTAGTTAAAAGCTGAGGGCTTTAACCACTGCGCCACCAGAGGTCCTTGTTTTTATGTTTTGTTGTTGTTGTTGTTGTTATGTGCCGTCGAGTCGGTCCAACTCATAGCGACCCCTCCTTGGGTTTCCGAGGCAGTATCACTACGGAAGTAGGATTGCCCAACCTTCCTTCCGAGGAGTGGCTGGTGGGTTAAGGTATTGATTCTACCTCTTTCTTCTTTTTTAATGTGTATATTTATTATGATAAATTGCCCTCAGAACACTGCTTTGGCTGTATTGCAAAGATTTATTGTGTGTTATTTTCTTATTCTCATTTGATTCAAGGAATTTTTTAATTTCACTTTTTTTCTTCTATTGCCAGTAGTTTTTAAGGAGGGTATATTCACTTTCCATGTGTTTGCTTTCTTTGCCTTGAGCTTCTTATTGTTGATTTCTAATTTTATACCATTGTGATCTGAAAAGACTTTCAAATGTTTTTAAATTTACTGAGGCTTGCTTTGTGACCTGCCATTTGGTCTACACTGGAGAACATCCCATGTATGCTGCAAAATAATGTATATTGTCCTGTTGTTGGGTGAAGTGCTCTGTGTATGCCTATAGGTCAAGTTGTTGGATTGTATTGTTCAGTTCCTCTTTATCTTTTTTGAATTTCTTTCTAGTTGTTCTATTCTTCATTGAAAGTGGTGGTATATTAAGTCCATACTATTACTGTGAAATTGTCTACTTCTCTTTTCAATTCTTTTTGAAGTTTGATTTATG
>NW_006942726.1:0-1180 GCF_000298275.1 Orycteropus afer afer | reverse complement strand
CTCTACAATATACCTAGGAATTCTTACAGAACATGCAAATACACTTGTAGAAAGATTGTCTGCCAACCTTTACATGTATGGTCATGGGCACACTTACCCCTGCATTTTGTTGTTGTTGTTATGTGCTGTTGAGTTGGACCCAATTCATAGCGACCCCTCCTTGGGTTTCTGTGGCAGTATCACTATGGAAGTTGATTGCCCAACCTTCTTTCCCAGGAGTGGCTGGTGGGTTTGAACTGCCAGCCTTCTGGTTAGCAGTCAAGTGCCTTAGGCACTATACTACCAGAGCTCCCTCCCCCTGCATAGACATACCTAATAATTCAACCCCTCCACCCATCTGTCCACTCACATATAAATGTTTGCCTTGTCTGACAATGCAATACTGTATGTGCTAAAGGGTTAATCTTTGTTATCTGTACCTCCCATGTACCTCTCTATGTCTTCCTTTTCCTCGATGCCACCATCTTGATCACTCACATTTGGTACATTGGCCTTCCTTTCACCCAAATCAAAACTTATCTCTACCTATCTAGCAGTGTTCCTTCCCTTCCCTCCCACCTCTGGTAACCAACAAAGAAAGTTTCCTTCCATATATAAACCTTTCCTTCCCTTTTTTCAGTAACGGACTAATAGAATATTTGTCTCTCTGGTGATTGACTTATTTCACTCAGCATAAGGTCTTCCAAGTTTATCCACATTATGTGGTGTTTTGCAGATTATATGTTATTCTTTAAGGTTGCATAGTATCCCATTTTGTGTATGCACCATAGTTTTGTTATCCATTCTTCTGTTGGTGGGCATCCAGGTTGTTTCCATCTTTTTGCTATTGTAAATAGAGCTGTGATGAACATAGGTGTGCATATATATTTGTTCTTGTCCTGGTTCTCACTTCTTTAGAATATATACCTAGTAATGGAATTGCTGGGTCAAATGGTATTTCTAGTTCCAATTTTTAAATTCTAAATTTAAAATTTCTAATTTTAAGGAATAGCCATACTGCTTTCCACAGTAATTGTAATATTTTACAGTCCCACCAGCAGTGTATGAGAGTCCCAATCTCTTCACATCCTTGCCAGCATTTGTTATTTTCTGTCTTGTTGAACTTTGGTACTAGTGCTGGGGCAAGATGGTATCTTATTTTTGTTTTGATTTGCATCTCTCTAATGCCTAATGATAATGA
>NW_006942725.1:0-1206 GCF_000298275.1 Orycteropus afer afer | reverse complement strand
TTGGTAGGCTTCTTGTCAAAAGTTGATTATAACAAAAAATTATGGCTACTTTGTAGCACTAATCCATTAAAAAGATTATGTGGTGTAGCTTTTTTCTAGACCAATATTTCTTTTTGTTTACTTTCAATTGTAATTTAGATGAGATTACAAAGTCTGTTGGTTTCCAACAGTTCATATGCATTTTGTTTCATGAAAATGAATATAGTCCCTGCAATGTAAAGGCACTCTTCCCACTGCTTCACTGTGATTACTATTTCCCTTTGTCCTTTTTTTCTACCCATTCCTGCCTTCTGAGCTTTTGTTGTTGTTAAGTGCTGTCGAGTCCATTCCAATTCATGGTGACCCTGTGTGCAACAGAACAAAGCAATGCCATGTCTTGCACCATTCTCACAATCCTTGTTATACTTGAGCCTATTTTTGCAGCCACTGTGTCTCTCCATCTTGTTGAGGATCTTCCCCTTTTTCTCTGACCCTCCACTTTTTGCTGCCCTTCAAATCTCCTTGGATTGATTGTCCTAAGGAGTGCATACCTCCCTGGTGTTATTGTTTAGCTTGCAGGCCTAGCGTTTGGCTAAAGGTTGAACCCCATGGTGGCAAGTTTTGTTGCAGGCCTAAAAAGTAACTAGGGGCCATAATTTCAGGGGTTCCACCAGTAAGCCTGGTCTTTTTGTTTATGATTTTGAGATTTATTCCACATTTTTCCCACTATATCCAGGATCTCCTATTATGATACATTTCAGTGTGATTGGCAGTGGTAGCTGGGCACTATCTAGTTCTGGTCTCATTGTGGAGGCTGAGGTTCATATGGTCCGTTAGTCCCTTGGACTAATTGTTTCCATATGTCTTTGATTTTTTTCACTGTTCTTTGCTCCTGATGAGAAGAGACCAATAGCTGCAGAGCAAAATTTAAAATGCTACCTCATTTAGATTTTCTTCAAGTGAAAATCCTTTATGTATTCCTTTTGTTCTTCCTGAATGGTCTTGCTCTGTTTCTTTTTTCTTTTACGTTTTTTTTTTGTGTGTGATTTGGGTGAAGGTTTACAGAGCAAATTTACTTTCCATACAGCAGTTCACATACACTTTGTCTCATGACATTGACCACAGTTTACCTCAATACAACAGCTCCCCTCCCACTTCCTCCCCATAGTTACCTCTTCCCTGTGTCCATCCCTCCATGCACTCCTGCCCCCTGAGCTGTCTCCCTGT
>NW_006942724.1:0-1206 GCF_000298275.1 Orycteropus afer afer | reverse complement strand
AAAAAAAAAACTATACACAAGGATATCGTGCTATTTAAGATGTGTCAACTTGATTAGGTCTGGTTTTGAGTGGGTGGGCATCCGAATATAGTTATTCCCCATGATGAGACTGGTAATTAACTACATGGTGGAATCTACTGGAGCAGCTGAAGCATATGGTCTGCTTCCAGTACATAAGTAGAAGTGTTGAGAGAGGTCTCAGCAGCTTTAGAGATGCTTGAATTCTGCATGTAGCTGAGTTGTCATTCAGCAGCCTACCATGTTGTTTGCCCATCTTGGGACTGTTGAATTAGAGGCCTGCCATGTGGTTCAATAATTTGGGGACTATGCCATTTTTTTTTACCTGTCAACCTTGGATTTGTCAGCAAGAAATCATTAAAAATATAGGAAAGGAAGAAAAGACCAAACAGAAGTCAGAAGAGACTTTGAAACTTGCCCTTAAAGGGAGAGTAGCTAAAGCAAATGGAAGAAATGACAAATAAAATGGCTAAACAGAAGATTTCAAAGAGCAGCTCAAGAAGACAAAGTCAATTATTATAATGAAATGTGCAAAGACAAGGAGTTGGAAAGCCAAAAGGGAAGAATATGCTCGGCATTTCTCAAGCTCAGAGAATTGAAGAAAAACTTTAAGTATCAAGTTGCAATATTGAAAGATTCAATGAGCAATATATTGAATGATGAAGGATACATCAAACGAAGGTGGAAGAAATATACAGAGTCACTATACCAAAAAGAATTGGTCAATATTCATCCGTTTCAGGAGGTGGCATATGATCAAGAACCAATGGTGCTGAAGGAAGAAGTCAAAGCTGCACTGAAGTAAGTGGTGAAAAATGAGGACCCAGAAATTGATGGAACACCCATTGAGATGTTTCAACAAATGGATACCACACTGGAGACACTCACTCAGCTATGCCAAGAGATTTGGAAGATAGCTATCTTGCCAACTGATTAGAAGAGATCCATATTTGTATCCATTTCCAAGAAAAGTGATCCCACAGAATGTGGAGATTATTGAGCAATACCATTAATATCACATACAAGTAAAATCTTACTGAAGATAATTTAAAAATGATTGCTGCAAGTTCCGGCAAGATGGAGAACTAGGCACAAGGACTGCACAGATGCTCTTCAACAAAGAAAAGGGAAACCAATTAACACAGACACAGAAGATAATCTTGGACCCCTGAGCCTTGAAGGGAAGGA
>NW_006942723.1:0-1106 GCF_000298275.1 Orycteropus afer afer | reverse complement strand
CTGTCTCTTTAAATATCCAAAATAGTCAAGCCGCTTTTTAAACATACAAAATGGTGGCACCCTCTGGACCAGCAAAAGTCCACAGCTCAGCCCACCTTTCTCTTCACCTTCTCCGTTTATTCCCCAGCCACTGTGCACAGTCCTCCATGCAGTTCCTGGCTGTCAGGGTGATTTTTAGGTTAATTCTTAGGTCCTACCACCACTAGGGAATCTCCAAGCCGTCTATCACTGCCAGACTGCAGCTCCGTATGCTCCTTTTTTGGTATTTTCACGCAAATTCTTCTGCTAGTTGGGGTTTAGTCCATTTTTGTATCTTTCCCTTCAAGTCTCAGGGGTTCAAGATTTTCATCTGTGTCTGTGTTAATTGGTTTCCCTTTTCTTTGTTGAAGAGGGTCTGTGCAGTCCTTCTTCCTAGTCTTCCATCTTGCCGGAACTCTACCAAAAACTTGATTTTTAAGAGATCCTTTAATCTAGTTTCTCTTCTGTTGTTTGTGCATTTTGGGTTATATTTGATAGTCTATTTATGCCAGGAACCCGGACAGAAGAGCAGTCAGCCCCAAGGTTACAGGTGAGGCAAGACACCTCAGGGACGCCCAGAGTAGCAGGCAGGAAGAGCAGGAGAAAGGGGATTAAAAAAAAGCCAGGAAGCCAGAGAGAAGAGCAATCAGCTGAAGGGATTAGGTGAGGAGAGGAAACTCTGGCCCTTCCGGAGTAGCAGGCTGGAAGAGCAGGAGAAAGGGGATAAAAGCCAGGATCTCGGACAGAAGAGCAGTCAGCCCCAGGGTTACAGGTGAGGAGAGACAACTCGGGGACACCCAAAGCAGCAGGCCGGAAGAGCAGGAAAAAGTGGATTAAAAGTCAGGAACCTGGACAGAAGAGCAGTCAGTCCCAGGGATACAAGTGAGGAGAGACAACTCAGGGATGCCCAAAACAGCAGGCAGGAAGAGCAGGAGAAAGGGGATTAAAACCAAGGAAGCCAGAGAAAAGAGCAATCAGCTGAAGGGATTAGGTGAGGAGAGAAAACTCAGGCCCGCCCAAAGCAGGAGGACGGGAAAGCAGGAGAAAGGGGATAAAAGCCAGGAACTCGGACATAAGAGCAGTAAGCC
>NW_006942722.1:0-1184 GCF_000298275.1 Orycteropus afer afer | reverse complement strand
TCTTTGCCCTGGATGAGAAGAGACCCATCGTTGTATCTAGATGGCTGCTTGAAAACTTTTAAGACCCCAGTTGCTACTTGCCAAAGTAGGAGGTGGAACAATGTTTTGTGTAGTATGTTATGCTGATTGAACTTTATGTCACCTGTGACTATGCTCCCAAGCCCACAGGTCCAACTACTCACTCACTCTTCTTTGTTTGTAACTTTTGCATTCCAATCACCCATAATTGTTTTTGCATCTTGATTGCATGTTTGACCAATTTCAGACTGCAGAAATTGGTAAAAATCTCCTATATTTTCCTCTTTGTCATTAGTGGTTGCTGCATAAATTTCAATAATAGTTATATTATCTGGTCTTCATTCCAGGTGGATGGATATTATCCTGTCACTGACAGCATTTTACTTCAAGATAGTTTTTGAAATGTTCCTTTTGACATTGAATCTCATTCCATTCCTCTTCAATTTGTCATTCCTGGCATAGTAGACCATAGAATTACCCAATTCAAAATGGCCACTATCTGTCCATATTAGCTCTCTAATGCCTATGATATTGATCTTTGTGTGTTCCATTTCATTTTTGATGACTTTCAATTTTCCTAGATTCATACTTCATACATTTCACATTCCAATCATTAATGGACGTTTGCAGCTGTTTCTTCTCATTTTGAGTGGTGCCACATCAGCAAATGAAGGTCCTGAAAGCTTTACTCCATCCACGTCATTAAAATCGATTACTTTGAGGAGGCAGCTCTTGCCCAGTCGTTATTTTGAATGCCTTCCAACCTGAGAGGCTCATATTCTGACACTATATTAGACAAAGTCCCCCAGCTATTCACGATCTTTTCAGTGGGGAAATTTTCTTAGAAGTAAATTGTCAGGTCCATTTCCCAGTTTGTGTTAATCTGGAAGCTCTGCTGAAATCTGGTCACTATGGGTGGCCCTGTTAGTCTTTGAAATACCAGAGGCATAGCTTCCCACATTACAGCCACATGCAAGCCTCCGTGGTATGACAAACTGATGGATGAGTGGGTCCAGCTCTCTCGAGCAGTTGAATGAAATAGCCTTGTCTTCTTGATACTATACTATAGAATTATACTATAGAATTCTAATTGTTGCTATGTCACAGAGATGTTGTGATGATTGGGATAAAATGTAGTGGATGAAGGCTTTCATTGGAATGGGAAA
>NW_006942721.1:0-1204 GCF_000298275.1 Orycteropus afer afer | reverse complement strand
TTGAACCGCCAGCCTTCTGGTTAGCAGTCAGGTGCTTTAGCCACTATGCTACCAGAGCTACCAGAAGTGGATAACCTCCCTCTTTTTCCTAGTCTGTCTTAGTCTGGAAGATTCACTGAAATCTGTCCACCAAGGGTGATCCTTCTTGTATTGGAAATATCAGTGGCATAGCTTCCACCCTCACAGCAACACACAAGCCACCACAGTATGACAAACTGACAGACAAGTGGTGGATCAGAATATTAGACTGCTTAAAACAAAACAAAACAACTACAGACACACACACACAAATAAACTTACTCTGGAGTTTCTTTTATATGGGGATGAATGGTAGATTGCATATCCAGAGAATACATTATAGATCAAGGTCCCTGCTCTCAAGATGCCCAGTCTACCTATTTATAATTTAAAATATGGGGTAGATAATGACCTTGTATTATGTAATCTAATGTAATCAATCAATCTGTTGAAAGGCACGTTTCCTTAGGATGTTATCTGCCTTCATACTATACATAGATATTTTGGCAGAGAAGTCTTCCTTTTTCCCTTTCAACTCTGCACTTTCCCTCCCTTAGTCTACAGATCTTGGGATACAAGCCTGCAGAAGTCTCCTCCTGGTGCCCGGCCTACAGATTTTGGACTTGACAGTCTCCCCCCCAATCCCATGAGCCAGTAGAAGTCTCCAGCCTATCACCTGAACAATGATTTTGAACTTTCAAGCCCACAATTGTGTGACACAAATCCTTGAAGTAAACGTCTCTCTGTCTATATACATAGGTTTCATAGGCGCTGTTTCTTTAGAGAACCCTGAGACAAGATGATACCCTGGTTCTACCTTTGTTTCCTTTACCTGTCCTGGCTGATTTAATAAAACTGGGATGGGAAATACAGAAATGAGACATGGTTAGAACAACTACTCTGTGCAAAAGAAAATAAAAATTCACAGGAAATATAGGCACAGATGGGCTTGATCTAAAGTATATTGCTCATGTATGCTCTGGGGCTAGAATGCTTGGGTTTCTAACTTAAGTGACCTTAAACAAGTTACTTAGGCCTACTAGGTCTCAGTTTTCTTTTAATAAAATAGAATATCTATAGTGTCTTCCTTACTGAGCCATTTTTATAAACATGCTGTTGTTATGTGCCGTTGACTCAAACCGGACTCATAGCGACCCCTCCTTGGGTTTCCGAGGCAGTATCACTA
>NW_006942720.1:0-1123 GCF_000298275.1 Orycteropus afer afer | reverse complement strand
TTTTCTAATGTTGAACCATCCTTGCATAACTGATACGAACCCCACTTGGTCATGATGAATGATTTTCTTGATATGTTGTTGAAGTCTATTGGTAAGGATTTTGTTGAAGATTTTTGCATCTATATTCATGAGGGATATTGGTCTATAGTTTTCCTTTTGAGTGATGTCTTTGCCAGGTATTGGTATCAAGGTTATGCTTGCTTCATAAAATAAGTTAGGGAGGATTCCATCCTTTTCCATGATTTGGAATAATTGGAGTAGTATTGGTATCAGTTCTTCTCTGAATGTTTTGTAGATTTCTCCAGTGAAACTGTCTGGGCCAGGACTTTTTTTAGTTGGTAATTTTTGATGACATTTTCAATTTCTTCTTTTGTGATGGGCCTGTTCAACTTTTCCACATCAATCTGTGTTAGTATAGGTAAATGGTGTGTTTCTAGAAATTTGTCCATTTCTCCCAGATTTTCAAATTTGTTGGAGTACAGTTCTTCATATTATACTGATCTTATCCTATTTATTTCAGTTTGTTTTGTTGTGATGTCACCCATTTTGTTTCTTATTCATGTTATTTGTATTGTCTCCCTCTTTTCCTTTGTTCAATTTGCCAGTGGTTTGCCAATTTTATTGATCTTTTCAAAAAATCAACTTCTGGTCTTGTTGATTTTTTCTATAGCCCTGTCTTTTGTGTTTCATTGATTTCTGTTTGAATCTTGATTATTTCCTTTCTTCTGGTGACTGTAGGCTTTCCTTGTTCTTTCTCTAATTGTTGGAGACGTTTGTTTAAATTGTTGATTTTGGCTCTTTCTTCTTTTTTGATGTGTGCATGTATTGGTATAAATTGGCCTCTGATCATTCCTTTTGCTGTATCCCAAAGATTTTTGTATGTTGTGTTTTCATTCTCATTTGATTCAAGGAATTTTAGAATTTCACTTTTGATTTCTTCTCTTACCCAGTCTTTCTCAAGAAGGGTGTTGTTCACTTTCCATGAGTTTATTCTTTTCCTGTTGATCTTCTTATTGTTGATTTCTTATTTGATATCATTATGATCTGAGAAGTTGCTTTTCAGTATTTCGATGTTTTTAAATTTATTAAGGCTTGCTTTATGGCCTAACATATGGTCTATCAT
>NW_006942719.1:0-1152 GCF_000298275.1 Orycteropus afer afer | reverse complement strand
GCAGATTTTCCCAGAACAATACTATTAGGTCTGATTTTCTGGTTGCTGTTTCCATGGGTGTTGACTGTGGATCCAAGTAAAATGAAATCCCTGACAACTTCAATCTTTTCTCTATTTATCATGATGTTGCTTATTGCTCCAGTTGTGAGGATTTTTGTGTTCTTTATTTTGAAATGTAATCCATACTGAAGACTGTAGTCTTTGATCTTCATCAGTAAGTGCTTCAAGTCATCTTCTCTTGCAGCAAGCAAGGTTGTGTCATTTGCATATTGCAAGCTGTTAATGAGTCTTCCTCTAATTCTGATGCTGCCTTCTTCTTCATATAGTCCAACTTCTCGGATTTGCTGAGCATATAAATTGAATAAGTATAGTATTCCTCGTTCCACGTCCTCTTCAGAATCCAGCTTGAATTTCTGGAAGTTCCTGTCAATATCTTGATGCAATCATTGTGAATGACCTTCAGCAAAATTTTACTTGTTTGTGATATTATGATTTGTTCCATAATTTCACATTATTTGTATCACCTTTCTTTGGAATGGACGTAAGTACCAATCTCTTCCAGTCAGTTGACCAGCTGTCTTCCAAATTTCTTGACATAAATGACTAAGCACCTCTAGCACTATCTCCATTTGTTGAAACATCTCAATGGATATTCTGTCAATTCAGGGAGAATGTTTTTTGGCAATTTCTTCACTGCAGCTTTGACTTCTCTCCATATCATTGATTCTTGATTATATGCCACCTCCTAAAATAATTGAACATGGAAAATTATTTTGGTTCAGTGACTGTGCATTCCTTCCACCTACTTTTGTTGTTGCCTGGATCATTTGATATTTTGCCTGTAAAATATTTCAATATTTCAACTTGAGGCTTGAATTTTGCTTCAGTTCTTTCAGCTTGAGAAAGCCAAGGGTGTTCTTCCTTTTTGGGTTTCTAACCTCAGGTCTTTGTACATTTCATTATAATACTTCATTTTTTCTTCTTGAGTTGCCCTTTGAAATCTGTTGTTCATTTATTTTAATTCATCATTTTGTCCATTTGCTTTGGCAACTTTTCATTCAAGAGCAAGTTTCAGAGTCTCCTCTGACATCCATTTTATTTTATTTTATTTTATTTTGATTTGGGTGAAGATTTACAGAGTAAATTCACTTT
>NW_006942718.1:0-1177 GCF_000298275.1 Orycteropus afer afer | reverse complement strand
CTTGACTGCTAACCAGAAGGCTGGCGGTTCAAACCCACCAGCCACTCCTCAGAAGGAAGGTTGGGCATTCCTACTTCCGTAGTGATACTGCCTCGAAAACTCAAGGAGGGGTCGCTATGAGTAGGGGCCGACTCGATGGCAAGTAACAACAACAACAACAAGATTTTGGAAGTAGGTAAATCTCTGCATAAAGAGAAAGAAAACACCTTCATTCAGCACATATTGAGCCCCTACTATGTGTCAGATGTTGTAGGTAGTTTAGTAGCAAATCGTACAGTTGTAAAAAAGCACCTGAGAATGATGGCAACTTCAAGATGTACTGAAGGTAGAGGAAAGAAACCATTGGACAGAGAGAGACTGAAGATAATGGAAGGACTAACAGAGCAGAGATAGTAAGGTTAGACAAAGGGGAAGGGCCGATGTGGAGGGCTGTTAGGAAGTAAAGGAGCTCTGGTGGTGTGATGGTTAAAGCATTCGGTTGCTAACCAAAAAGTTTGAACCCACCAGTTGCTCTGTGGGAGAAAGATGAGGCAGTCTGCTTCCGTAAAGATTTACAGCCTTTTAAACGCTATGGGGCAATTCTGCTCTCTGTCCTCTAGGGTCGCTATGAGTTGGAATCGACTCCATGGCAGTGGGTTAGAGAGGAAGAGCACTTCTCCTTCTCTGAGACAGGAAGACAGTTAAGGACGAGGTCCCCATTGGTAAAATTGGAGAACCAGGGAAAAGGAGATAGAGGAGCTTTTGAATGTTGGGAGCTATTTAATTGAAAATGCTTTTTTAACATGCTACTGCCAGATGTCCTATTGCAAGCCTAGGTGACCCAGGGGGCAAGGCTGGAGAAAGTAGAGAGTTAGATTCATCTTGATTTATGAGGGGAAGAGAGAGTCTGGTAAAATACTTCAGAGGAGAAAGGACTCCCGGTTCTCCTTGACCCCTCTCTGTGTTCTCTACCACTTCTGTTTTCCTAAACTTGTTTGCTGAAGAGTAAAATATATGACATTGGCTTGACATTTAGCAGTACACTATCTCTTGCTTTTATTACTCTTTTAGGAAGTTCAACCCTCCAAGGGAGTCATTAACTAAATAGAGAAGCAGCTTTAGTAATGGTGGATGCAGTGTACTAGATTATTACACAATCTATGCTTGTAAAATTTTTATTAAAAATCTTATTTATAGT
>NW_006942717.1:0-1207 GCF_000298275.1 Orycteropus afer afer | reverse complement strand
GTGATACTGCCTTGGAAACCCAAGGAGGGGTCGCTATGAGTCAGGTCCGACTTGAAGGAACATAACAACAATAACAACAACCACTTTAGCAAGCATGATATTCTTCTCCAGGGAATGGTCCATTCTTGCAACATGACCAAAATAGGTGAGACGAAGTCTGGCCATTCTTGCTTCCAAGGAGCATTCTGGCTGCACTTCTTTCAGGACAGATTTGTTAGTTCTGTTAGCAGTAGAATTTTAGTTCTTTTAGTTCTTTTAGCAGTAGAATGCTATACTTTCAGCATTCTTCACCAACACCACAACTCAAAAACATTGACTCTTCTTTGCTCTGCCTTATTCATCATCCAGCTTTCACATGCATACGAGCCGATTGAAAATACCATGGCTGATGCCAAGTGCCCCTTAGTCTTCAAGAAGATGTCTTTGCTCTTCAGCAATTAACAGAAGCCTTTTGGAGCAGATTTTCCCAAAGAAATGTGGCATCTAACATCTTAACTTGTGCTTCTTTTGGTGTTGATTATGGAACCAAGTAATATGAAGTCTTTGACAACTTCAATCTTTTCTCCATTTATTGTGGTGCTTCTTATTGGTCTAGTTGTGAGGATTTTTGTCTTCATCATTCTGAAGTGTAATCCATACCACAGATGGTAGTCCTCACACTATATCAGTAAGTGCTTCAAGTCATCCTCAGTTTCAGCAAGCAAAGTTGTGTCATCAGAGTATCACAGGTTGTTAATGATTCTTTTTCCAATCCTGATGTCATGTTCTTTTTAATATAGTCCAGCTGTTTGGATTATTTGCTCAGCATATAGATTGAATAGGTATGGGGAAAAGATACAACCTTGATGCATGCCCATCTTGGTTTTTAACCATGGAGTGTTCCCTTGTTCTGTTAGAATGACAGCCTCTTGGTCTATATACAGGTTTCGCATGAGTACAATTAAGTGTCCTGAAATTCCCATTCTTCTCAATGTTATCCATAATTTGTTATGATCCACACAATTGAATGCTTTGACATACTCAATAAAACACAAGTAATCATCTTTCTGGTATTATTTACTTTCAACTAAGATCCATCTGATATTAACAATGATAGCTCTCATTCCATGTCCTCTTCTGAATTCAGCTTGCATTTCGGGAAGCTCTCTATCAGTATACTGCTGCAAGAGTTTTGAATTCTCTTCAGTAATATTTTATTTGTGTGAGA
>NW_006942716.1:0-1158 GCF_000298275.1 Orycteropus afer afer | reverse complement strand
CAAACCAAACTCACTGCCGTCCAGTTGGATCCAACTCATAGCGACCCCTCTTTGGGTTTCTGAGGCAGTATCACTATGGAAGTAGATTGCTCCATCTTCCTTCTGAGGAGTGGCTGGTGGGTTTGAACCGCCAGCCTTCTGGTTAGCAGTCAAGTGCTTAGGCACTGTGCCATCAGGGCTCCAGTATACATATATGGGCAGGATGTGATGATTCAGTAAGCAGGAAGAAAAGTGTCAAAAGACTATTCCAGCATTCTAAGTTTGAATACAATTCTGAAAAACAAAATTATGTTATATTACTTTCATGCTTCATGTAGACATACCTTAACACAACAACCATATACTTCCAACATCCAAAAAAGCCTAAATGTTCTTCTCATGTTCTCTATTAAATAGGGAAATGTCTATTTATCCTACGAAACCCTGTTCAGGAATATTTTTCCTCATACACTTTTTCCTAAACCAGTGGCTCTCAAGCTTTACTATGCATCAAAATCACCTGATGCAAATGAACTTACCACTTGTTTCAGAGGACTTGTCAAAACAAGATTGCTTGGCCCCACTCCCAGAGTTTCTGATTTACTAGTCCAGGGTGGAGTCTAAGAAATTTCCATGTCTAACAAGTTCCCAAGTGATGTTGATACTGCTAGTCTGGGAACAGAACTTTGAGAATCAATGTCCTGAACTCTCTCTAGAGTGAATCATTTACGTTTTATCCCCTTAGTGACTGTACATGTTTCAGTATTGCAATTATGTCATTATAATTTAATGTTTTGTCTCCAGTTATATGTTTTGTGCTTCTTTCATTTCCATAGTGCCTAATACAGTATCTGGAATATGAAAAATCATTCAAGAATTGTTTGCAGATTCAAATTCACATTTCATTCATTTTATATCATTTTCATCAATCTTAATGAAGAACCATGCACCCATTGTTGTTGTTATGTGCCGTCGAGTCGGACCTGACAGCGACCCCTCCTTGGGTTTCCAAGGCAGTGTTACTATGGAAGTAGATTGCCCACATTCCTCATTTAGATAATGTAAAATAATAATCAATCATAATCCATGAGACTAAAAACAAGTCTCTGGTAGCATAGTACCTAAGGCACTGGACTGCTAACCAGAAGGCTGGCGGTTCAAACCCACCAGCCACTCCTC
>NW_006942715.1:0-1207 GCF_000298275.1 Orycteropus afer afer | reverse complement strand
ACTGCTAACCAGAAGGCTGGCGGTTCAAACCCACCAGCCACTCCTCGGAAGGAAGATGGGGCAATCTACTTCCATAGTGATACTGCCTCGGAAACCCAAGAAGGGGTCGCTATGAGTCAGGTCCAACTGGATGGCACATAACAACAACAACAACCCTTTCTCACACACCTTCTACTCTAGCTACATGAGCAAATTTACCTTAGTAAATTTTCAGCCTGGTGCAAACACATACAATCCCATCTTCTTAGAATCTCCTTTCCCTCTTTTTACCTGGAAACTCCTACTTATTATTAAGTGGAGAGTTAAAATGTCACTTATTTTATGAATCTTTGAGCTTCTCAAGGGAAATACTGAGTCTTTTCATCTTTGTAAGAATGGTACCTGGCAAACAGTAGGAGATTTTAAAAATATGATGTTTGTGCTCCACTCTGAGCCTTGGAAACATGGTCAACCTCACCACTGAACAAGTCTCAGACAATTCATAAAAAAGTCATTTAAAGTAGATGATGTTTCTCTTAACCCTTAACAACTTCCTTTTTGAGCTGCTTAATCATTATGTTAGCATGGTGCCTAAGGCACTGGACTGCTAACCAGAAGGCTGGTGGTTCAAACCCACCAGCAACTCCTCAGAAGGAAGATGGGGCAATCTACTTCCATAGAGATACTGCCTCAGAAACCCAAGGAGGGGTCTCTATGAATCAACTCCGACTCGACGGCACATAACAACAACAACAATCATGTTAGTCACTATATAAATATGTAGATATGTTATAGGCTTGAAATGTAATGGTAAGCAATACATATACTTTGCCTTCAAGAAACTTAAAATCAAATGTGATCCTCAGTTTTTTGTTCTCATTCTTTTCTCTTTGCCTCTCAACTCCTTGCTGAATATAGCAGCCTAAACTCATCAAACTCACTGCCATGGAGTTGATTCGACTCATAGAGATCCTTCCTTGGGTTTCTGATTGCCTCATCTTCCTTCCAAGGAGTGTCTGGTGAGTTTGAACCACCAGACTTCTGGTTAGCAGTCAAATGTCTTAGGCACTATGCCACTGGAACGCCCATAACATTCCACAGTATATCTTGGATATTGACTATACTAACTGGATTTTTACTTCTCTGCCTCTTCTCCCTGGTATATCCTACAATTTTGGGGGAGAGATTTTCATTTCAGCCCTGGGACATTGTAGAAATACAAGTACTT
>NW_006942714.1:0-1129 GCF_000298275.1 Orycteropus afer afer | reverse complement strand
GAGGGGGTACCTGCCTAAGACAGCCACAGGCTGGACCCTGAAGAAGCTCTGGGAGGCCTTTCCGGGTGGGGGGAGCAAAGCCCACAGCCCTCCTCTGCCTCCTCTCCAAGATTCAGTGAGAGGATGAAGAAGAAGCAATCCCTCCCTCTCCCCTTCCCCTCCCCAGGAGGCTGAAAGGATTCTCTAACCACATTATCTGGTTGTTGTTAGGGGCCATCGAGTAGGTGTTGATTCATAGCAACCCTATATACAACAGGATGAAACACAGTCCTGTCCTGGTCCTGCACCATCCTCAAAAGACTTGCTACATTGAGCCCAATGTTGCAGCTCTTCCTGTTTTTAACTAACCCTCTATTTTATCAATCATGATGTCCTTCTCCAGAGACACCACCCTCCTGAGAACATGATCTAAGTATGAAACTCGACATCTGGCAACTCTGCCTTCTATGGAGCACTCAGGCTGTACAGAACGCTGAGTGCTGCCTGTTCTGCTGGCAGTCCACAGGCCATTAAACATTCTCATTTGTCACTCTGTTGTACTGTGCTGGTTTGGTGTTGCCCTGAGGCTGGAAGCTATGTCAGTGGTATTTCAAATACCAGCTGAGTCACCCACAGTGGACAGGTTTCAGCAGAGGGTGCCAAGTATGACAGACTCAGAAGGATGTGGTGATCTACTTCTGGAAACACTGGCCACAGAAAACCCAATGACTAGCAGTGAAACATTGTCTGATACCGTGAAAGAACATGAGCCTTGTAGGTCCGAAGGCACCCAAAACACGACTGGGAAGAGCTGCCTCTGCCAAGGAGGGTCGACTTCAATGATGTGGATGGCGTAAAGCTTTTGGGACTTTCATGGGGCAAGATTCAAAATGAGAAAAAACAGCTGCAAACATCTATTCATAGTTGGAATGTGGAATGTATGAAGTCTGAATCTAGGAAAATTTGAAGTTGTTGATGAAATGGAATGCAAAAAGATCATTATCATAGGCATTAGTGACTTGAAATGGAGTGGTATTGGCCATACTGAATCAAACAACCATACGGTCTACTATACTGGGAATGACAAAAAGAAGAGGAATGGCATCACATTCATGGTCAAAAAGAACATTTCAAGATCTGTCCTGAACCA
>NW_006942713.1:0-1206 GCF_000298275.1 Orycteropus afer afer | reverse complement strand
TCTATGTCTTTCTCATCCTCAATGCCACCATATTGGTCACTCACATTTGGTACATTGCCTTCTCTTCACCCAAATCAATACTTATATCTATCTAACAGTGTTCCCTCCCCTCCCCTCCCACCCTTGGTAACCAACAAAGAAAATTTGCTTCTATAGATAAACCATTCCTTAACTTTTACAATAATGGACTAATATAATATTTGTCTTTTTTTGATTGACTTAATTCACTCAGCATAGTGTCCTCCAAGTTCATCCACATTATGCAGTGTTTTGCAGATTCTACATTATTATTTAGCATTGCATAATATTCCATTGTGTGTATGTACCATACATAGTTTGGTTATCCATTCCTCAGTTGACGGACACCTAGGTTGTTTCCATCTTTTGGCTATTGTAAATAATGCTGCGATGAACATCGGTGTGCATATATCTGTTCTTGTCATGGCGCTCACTTCTTTAGGGTATATACCTAGTAATGGAATGGCTGGCTCAAATGGTATTTCTAATTCAAACTTCTGAAGGAATCGCCATACTGCTTTCCACAATGGTTGTACGATTTTAGAGTCCCACCAGCAGTATATGAGAGTCCCAATATCTCCACGACCTCGCCAGCATTTATTTTCTGTCTTGTTGAACTGTGTTACTAGTGCTGGAGCAAGATGGTATCTCATTGTTGTTTTGATTTGCATCTCTCTAGTAGCTAATGATCATGAGAATTTCTTCATATGTTTGTTGGCCACTTCAATATCCTCCTTGGTGAAGTGTCTATTCATGTGTTCTTCCTATTTTTTAATTGGATTGTTTGTCTTTTTGTTATTGAGGTGTTGGAGTTTTCTATAAATTCTAGAGTTAAGTCCCTTGTCAGATATGTTGTTACCAAATATTTTTTCCCAATCTGTAGGTTCTCTTTTGATCCTTTTGGGGAAGTCTTTGGAAGCACATAAAAATTTAATTTTTAGAGGGTCCCAATCATCTTGTTTCTCTTCTGCTGTTTGTGGATTTTGAGTTATGCTTGATAGTCTATTTATGCCATATATTGTTGTTGTTGTTATGTGCCATGGCGTCAGACTCAACTCATAGCGACCCCTCCTTGGGTTTCCGAGGCAGTGTCACTATGGAAGTAGATTGCCCCATCTTCCTTCTGAGGAGTGGCTGGTGGGTTTGAACCATAAGCCTTTTGGTTAGCAGTCAAGTACCTTAGGCACT
>NW_006942712.1:0-1207 GCF_000298275.1 Orycteropus afer afer | reverse complement strand
GGTTTCCAAGATGGTATCATTATGATAGCAGATTGCCCAACTTTCCTTCCGAGGAGTGTCTGGTGAGTTTGAACCACCAGCCTTCTGGTTAGCAGTCAAATGCCTTAGGCATTATGCCATCAGAGCTCCTCTAGCCATTGCTATTGTTGTTGCTATGTGCCATTGAGTCGGACCTGACTCATAGCGACCCCTCCTTGGGTTTCCGAGACAGTATCACTACTGAAGTAGATTGCCCAACCTTCCTTCCTAGGAGTGGCTGGTAAGTTTGAACTGCCAGCCTTCTGGTTAGCAGTCAAGTGCCTTAGGCACTATAAGATACCATCTTGCCCCAGCACTAGTAGCAAAGTTCAAAAAGACAGAAAATAATAAATGCTGGTGAGGATGTGGAGAGATTGGAACTCTTGTACACTGCTGGTGGGACTGTAAAATGATACAACCACTGTGGAAAGGAGTATGGTGGTTCCTTAAAAAGTTGGAATTAGAAATACCATTTGTTCTGGTTGGCTAGTGCAGCTCTGACAGGAATATACCACAAATGGGATGGCTTTAACAAATAGAAATTTATTTTCTTACAGTTTGGAGGCTTTAAGTCAAAGTTCAAAGTACCAGGCTCTAGGGGCTGTGGGAAAGCCCCTCGACCTTGGGCTTCAGCTCTGCCTCTTTGTCCCAGCCCACTGAAGCTAGAGGCATCTCTTCATTCAGGCAGCTGCTGGTTGCTGAGGCTAACAGGCCCAAGATCAACAAATAAAATGGTACAGTCCTGATGTTACCAAGCCATATGGCAAGCCATTAGTTCAAGTCTATTGTAAGTCCCAAGGTTGGCAGAGCATGGCAGGCTGTTGAACAGCAACATGGCTACATGCAGGGTCCAAGAGTACCATAAGCTAGAGACTACCCCCAAGTCTTCTCCTTATATATAGGAATCAGACCACATACCCACAGCAGCTACTCAGCTGCTTGTGGTAGATCCCACCATGGAGTTGATTGCCAGTCTTATCATGAGGAATAACTACCACCAGCTGCCAAGTCACTGAACCAGGCCCCAGCCAAGTTGACATACAAATTTAACTACCACTACATTTGACTCAGCATTTCCATTGTTGTTATTGTTGTTACTTGCCATCAAGTTGGACCTGACTCATAGTGACCCCTCCTTGGGTTTCCGAGGTGGTATCACTACGGAAGTAGATTGCCCAACCTTCCTTCC
>NW_006942711.1:0-1207 GCF_000298275.1 Orycteropus afer afer | reverse complement strand
CTCCGTGGCACATAATGAGATCCTGCCTTGGAGATCCAGATTAAGCTGGTTCTAGGTACTCTGAGGTCCTTGGATGCTGCAAATGGTTTGCACTCAGCTACTAACCGAAAGGTTAGCGGTTTCAATCCACCCAGCAGCACCGCAGAAAAAAAGCCCTGGCAATCTGTTTTCGGAAGATTACTGCCAATGAAAATTCTATGAAGTGCAGTTCTACTCTGTAACACATGGAGTCACCAAGTTGGAATCAACTCAAGGGCAACGGGTTTGCTTTTAGGTACTTTGACTTTGCAGAGTTGTGAAATGATTGGTACTTCAGATGCAAGGCAGATGATCTATGATTTATGATTGGTTCTCCTACCTTGCCAGAGCCAAGGATGTTTCTGCAAACCAAGGGAAAATTTATTCACATAGACCACCTTTCATCTTTGCTCTTTAACACTTTAGAGGTCTTTTGCATAGAAGCAGCAGTCAAGAAATCAGACATATTGCTGCAAGCAAATCTGCTGCAAAATATCTCTTTAAAGTGTTAAAGAGCAAAGATTTCACTTTGAAGACTAAGGTGCGCCCAATCCAAGCCATGGTATTTTCAATTGCCTCATATGCATGTGAAAGCTGGACAATGAATAAGGAAGACCGAAGAAGAGTTGATGGCTTTGAATTGTGGTGTTGGCAAAGGTTGAAAATAACTTTGATTGCCAGGAGAGCGAAACAATCTGTCCTGGAAGTAATGTAGCTGGAACGCTCCTTAGAAGTGAGAATGGCCAGACTTCATCTGACCTACTTTGGTCTTGTTGTCAGAAGGGATCATGCTTGGTAAAGTAGAGGATCAGCGAAAAAGAGGAAGACCTTTGATGAGATGGATTGGCAGAGTGGCTGCCACAATGGGTTTAAGCACAGAAAGGATTGTGAGGATGGCACAAGACCAGGCAATATTTCCTTCTGTTGCACATAGGGTTGCTACGAGTTGGAGCTGACTTGAAGGCACCAACCAACAACAAGAAGAATCTTTCTTGTCTCAAGTCCTTTCACTCCTTACATCTTTACAGAATTATAACCATAACCATCCATTTTTTTGTTTTCTTTGAAACTTCTAAACTGTGAGGCTCAATAAGATTATTTCAGGGCAGTGTAATTTACATATTATGAGGGAAATTTTATTTGTGATAAAATACTACCAGCTCCATTTTTTTTGTTGTTGCTTTTCTTT
>NW_006942710.1:0-1207 GCF_000298275.1 Orycteropus afer afer | reverse complement strand
GCAATCCTACTTCCGTAGTGATACTGCCTCGGAAACCCAAGGAGGGGTCGCTATGAGTCGGGGCCGACTCGACGGCACATAACAACAACAACTAGCTAAAACAATTCAAATACTAATATTAAACTGATTTTGCCTTTAATGCAGATACAAAAACCAAAGTCAATACAATTAATTCCATCCCCAATTTTCAGTAATGTTGCTTTTGCCACAATATCAGAGAAAACAAATAAACCAAAATTAATTCTTCGTTTCTGATTATCAGGAACTCTGGTGGCATACTGCATAAGGCATCTGACTGCTAATCAGAAGGCTGGCAGTTCAAACCCACCAGTCACTCCTCAGAAGGAAGACTAGGTACTCTATTTCCGTAGAGATACCACCTCAGAAACCCCTCAAGGAGGGGTTGCTATTAGTTGAACAGACTCGACGGCAGTAAGTTTTTTGTTTTTTTTTTAATGATGATTATTCTTCATATTTCCTTTTCTGGGAGCTCTGGTTGCGTAGGACCCAAGGCATTTGACTGCTAACCAGAGGGCCAGTGGTTCAAACACATCAGCCACTCCTCAGAAGGAAGATTGGGGTCGCTGTGAGTCAGAAAACGAATCGATGGCAGCGAATTTGGTTTTGGTTTTATTTCCTTTTCTAGCTATTAGGTATTAAAATTAAGCTATTCTCAAAATGATTTGCCAAACCATAAATTTAACTTTCTCACTTATCAAACAATTCCTGATTTTTCTTTCTGTACATGTCACAATTCAGCTTTAGGTTAAGTATATAAAGTTTGGATGATTTGGGTAAATGTTTTTAATCTTTCTTTTTTCAGTCTATTTTATTATCTAGAATCAGAAAGTAGTTCTTTTTTATTTGTCTTTTTTAAACACAAGTATTACCCATTGTTTCTTACTCCAAATTTGGACTTTTGCAGATTAGTAAAAATAAAGGCAACACAACACATTTTAAGTCAAGATGCAGTAACTCTTTTTAATTATAACTACTATTTATTGAAGTCCTACTTTGCAAGGTCATTGCAAAGGTTATTGCAAGCAAGGTCATTGGCATATCTCATTTTAAATTTCTGGTTTTTCAGAAAATAGCTATTATAAAGTTTATGAAATGAGTTGATAGCTGTTTATTGAGTTAAAAAATAAAAAGCTTTTTTCTAAGGTAAACTCACTGCTGTCAAGTTGGTTCTGACTCATAGTGACCC
>NW_006942709.1:0-1207 GCF_000298275.1 Orycteropus afer afer | reverse complement strand
GGGATATTAGGCAAGAAGAATGGATTCCATATCTGCATGATGTACAATTAGAAAATAGTTTGGGAATTTGTACCATATTGTATATTCTGGTGGTCCTTCCCAAATTATCTTTTTAGTGCCTTCTTACACTATAGCTTTAGCCAGTGTTCTTTAAATTTAGATCTAAGTCAGAATGATATGTATGAATAAATGATATATAAAGTATTAGAAAATATGCTTCATTTCTACATATTAGGATATGATTTGTTGGTTTTGCTCTGCTTGATATTAAAAAAGGTCCTTTTAAACCTGGGAAAGAAATTCAATCTGGGTATTATTGTCTCATAGTTTGAGAATGATATAATAAAAGAAGAAATTTTAATGTTGCCAGGCAACTCATTATCATTGGCATTATTATTACAGTAATTGTGCTTGAGAAATGTAAAGAAAATGGCAACTACTAATGCAAATCTAATCTTCATGTAAAAGGAATAAATAGGAATCCTCCCATTGCTTGATGGAGTCCCTGGGTGGTACAGATGTTGAAGTGTTGAACTAGTAGTCAAAAAGTTGGTGGTTCAAACCCACTCAGAGCCACCTCAGAAGATAGGTCTGGTGATCTGTTTCCAAAAAGCCACAGCCTTGAAAACCAAGCAGCTCTATGCTGCACTTGTGGGGTTGCCATGCAACGGAATCAACTGAGTGGCAGCTAACAACAGCAAATGCCTGATACATGTTAATCAATATTTTATATGCCCCAGCCAAATTATTTTTATATGGCTCTTGCTAATATTCACCTGATATGTAGCAGTACGGGACAACTGGAAGTTCGTGCTTAGATTTTAGTTCTCTGCTCAGTGCCTATGAAGCACTGGTTAATCAATATTTTGAATATCATAACTGCTTATAGCTAGTCGAATTTTGATACTGATTAAAAATAACTAATGGAATTTTGATATTGATTGAAAATGACTAAAAGGGAAATACTGTTACTATTGAAATGTCTATTTACCTTTACCATTTTCTGCTGCCTTCTTAGAAGGAATCTCTCTCCTTCTTTTTTCTTTCTGATAGGTGATATTATTAGATATCAGTGTCTCCCAGGATTTACTTTGGTGGGTAATGCAATTCTGACTTGCAGATTAGGAGAACGACTCCAGATGGACGGGGCACCTCCAGTTTGCCAAGGTACTGATTGTTATGATTATTTATTAAGTATCTGTTTTAT
>NW_006942708.1:0-1207 GCF_000298275.1 Orycteropus afer afer | reverse complement strand
GATCTAAATAAAGATTGGCCTGGCCTTGCTGTGCTTGCCTTTCAAACATCACCGGTCACCTCCATTCCTCCCAGCCCCTGTCCTGCTGACCAATCACAGCCCAAATCCTGACCTAAGCGGGGCAGCAGTCCATTCCCTGACTTGCCAAACAAGACTCATTCAGGCCCTCGGCAGATGCTGTTCACCCACAAGCCTGACCTCAGCATGGCCTGGAGAAACGCCTGGCTCAGGAACATGGAACTTTCCAAGAAAGAACACTTGTTCCTGCCCAGGAAGAACAGCAAATCGTCCCCTCAGCTGCCCCCCCAGAGTGCTGGCACGAGGCACAGCCATCAGGAGACACTGGCTCGAGCCAGTGGACAGCAGGTTTCCAATGGTTCCTGGGATCTGGTGAAGGGATCTCCAGGGCTTTGAGCTGGCCCTTTGGAGCTTTCAAAATCATCATACAATCAAGGGGTCACTGTGGGCAAAGAGTGGTCCCAGGCCCAAGGTGGAGACAGTAAGGAAAGAGTATTCATTCACACAGTGCAGGGGACCCAGCCACCCCTAAATGAATCCAAGCCAAGCTCAGCAGGGATTGACTAACAAAAGCACATGAGACCCAAACCTGACACAACAGGGAAGTCTGGGAAATGTTTCCTCTGGAGAAATGCTTGTCTGGAGCTAGGGCTGCAACCTCGCTTCTTACTCAAGGCTGAAGCTAACACTAGGAGGAGGCAGCAAGAAAAGTGACAGCCCTGACTTCCAGAGCCCAAAGGTGACCCACCTCTGGACTTCCAGCTGGACAAGAAGATGCATGCCCTTACATTGTAGCCAGTGTGAGAGCTCAGCTTCTCTGTCATTTAAAGTCAGAGGAACCAACACCGACTGAGGTCAGGAAGAGGACCAAAAGTGAGCTCTCTGCCCTCTGCCACCTGAGGGATTCAGACAAGTAAATGCGCGACTGCCACACACTGTCTTTATGCGAAGGGCAGGAGAATTTGCAGGCTCATAGGCAGGGCAGATAACTTGATTTTGGGGAGATCGGAGGCAGCTTCCTGGAAGAAGAGGCACCTCACCTAGGTGCTGAGGCCCTGGAGCAGGTTCTTTCTTTCCTTTTTTTTTTTTTTTAGGATTTGGATGAAGATTTACAGAGTAAATTCACTTTTCATACAGCAGTTCACATATACTTTGTCTCATGACATTGACCAAAATTTACAATGCAGCA
>NW_006942707.1:0-1156 GCF_000298275.1 Orycteropus afer afer | reverse complement strand
AAGTTGTAGGAGGTGTGGGTGTAGTTGTGTCTTATGGGGACTTTTGCTATCTCCCACTCAGACAAAAATTACAATTGAATAAACATAAAAAAACTAAAAGCACATGGACAAAAACACACCATGTAATCACACAGGAACAGCAACCGAAAAAAAGAAAAAAGGGGAAAAAAAAGAAGAAAAAACAAGAAACCTGTAATATCTTGGGATAAGGAACTATGAAAAAAAAAGTAGGGAAAGAGAATAATAAATGAAAAAAAATAGGAAAAATGCAAAAAGAAAAACAGGGAACAGGGTTAACCATGAGAAAAAAGGGGGGACAGGGAACAGGGTTAACCATGAGAAAAAAGGGGGGAAAAAACTTAAATTAAAAAAAAAAAAAATTTCAACCAGGAACAGGGAAAAGAAAAAATGCTGAGAACTAGGACCTGGGAGGGAAAGAATAAGACTAATAGTAAAAAGGACAAAAGTATTAATAATAATAGTTGTTTTAAAATAGACAAATACAAGCAAACTAATCACCAGAAAAAAGAAAGCAAAAAAGAAAAAAATAAAAATAAAAAAAGAGAAAAAAAATTGGTGGAGGACAGGGCAGGGCACCCAGGCTCCATCTGAGCACACAGACTGTGATGGCGTTCCTGTGGGCCCAGAAGGTAGGTGGGAGTGGGGGTGGCCGCACCTCCGTTCACTAAGCGGATGTGGGGTATAAGAGTAACAAGAGGAATGTCACACCTTTTCAGTCTTGCAGGTCTGAAGTGTCCTTGAGGTTGCTGGCAAGCAGAACGTGTTCTTAAGTCCCAGGAATCTGCAAGAGTCTCTTTAAATATCCAAAATATTATGTAATATTATTATTTAAATATTATTTAAATATCTTTAAATATCCAAAATAGTCAAGCCGCTTTTAAGCATTCAAAATGGCGGCATCCTCTGGACCGGTAAAAGTCCACAACTCAGCTCGCCTTTCTCTTCACCTTCTCCGTTTATTCCCCAGCCACCAGAGCAGTCCTCTGTGCAGTCCCTGGATAGCAGGGCTGATTTTTAGCTTATTCTTGGGTCCTACCATCACTCGGGAATCTCCAAGCTGTCTGTGCCGTGCCATCAGGATCACTCAGGATTGCTGCCAGACCGCAGCTCCGTCTGTCTCCTTTTTTGGTATTTT
>NW_006942706.1:0-1146 GCF_000298275.1 Orycteropus afer afer | reverse complement strand
GCCTATGCATAGGTTCTTCATGAGCACCATTAAGCTTTCTGGAATTCCCATTCTTCTCAGTGTTATTCATAATTTTTTTATGATCCACACAGTCAAATGCTTTTGCATAGTCAATAAAACACAAGTAAACATCTGTCTGGTATTCTTTGCTTTCAGTCAAGATCCATCTGACATCAGCAATGATAGCTCTCATTCCACATCCTCTTCTGAATCCAGCTTGCATTTCTGGAAGTTCTCTGTCTATATAGTGCTGCAACCATTTTTAAATTACTTATGTGTGATATTAATGATGTTCTATATTTTCCACATCCTGTGGTATCACCTTTCCTTGGAATGGGTACCAATATGAATCTCTTCCAGTCAGTTGGCCAGGTAACTGTCTTTCAAATTTCTTGGCATAGACGGTATACCATCCATCCATTTATTGAAACATCTTAATGGGTATCCCATCTATTCCTGGAGCCTTGTTCTTCACCAATTCTTTCAGTGCAGCTTTGATTTCTTCCTTTAGTACCCTTGGTTTTTGATCATGCATCACATCCTGAAATAGTTGAATATCAACCAATTCTTTTTTGTACAGTCATTCTGTGTATTTCTTCCATCTTCTTTTGATGTTTCCTACCTCATTCAATATTTTGCCCATAGAATCATTCAGTATTGCAACTCAAGCCTTGAAATTTTTCCTCAGTTCTTTTAGCTTGAGAAATGTTGAGCATGTTCTTCCCTTTTTGTTCTCTAACTTCAGGTCTTTGCACATTTCATGTAATAATTAACTTTGTCTTCTCAAACTGAACTTTGAAATCTTCTGTTTAGCTCTTTTATCCTGTCTATTCTTCCATTTGCTTTAGCTACTCTCCATTCAAGGGCAAATTTTAGAGTCTCTCCTGACATCAGTTTTGGTCCTTTCTTTCTTTCTTATATTTTTAATAACCCTTTTCTTTCTTCATGGATGATGTTCTTGATGTCATCACACAATTTGTCTGGTTTTTGTTCATTGGTGTTCAATGAATCAATTTTATTCTTTAAATGTTTTCTAAATTCAGGAAGGATATATTCAAGGTCATATTTTGGCTCTCATGGGCTTGTTTTAATTGTCTTCAGCTTCAACTTGATCTTGCATACAAGCAGTTGATGGTCTGTTCCACA
>NW_006942705.1:0-1127 GCF_000298275.1 Orycteropus afer afer | reverse complement strand
ATATATATATATATATATATATATATATATATATTTCTCCCCCACCACCAAAATTGTGTACTTAAAAGTTGAATGTTCTGGACTGGGAGATAAACAATAGCTTATTTCTATTTCTATTTCTATTTATGGTCAGTGGCTGTGTAGCTGTAACCTCAGTCTCTACTGAAAAATACAGGACTTATACAAGATTCTTAAGTTCCTTCCAAACATCAACATTCCAGAACACTATTCAGTGAGGATGGAAATGGTTTCATACATAAGAAGAGAAACTATTTACTGAGTATTGACTGTATACTGGACACTATCCTAGGAACTTAGAGCCCTAAAGGTGAAAAACACACTTCAGCCCCATTGGAGCTTACTTACTATCAACTGGAAGGATAGAAAAGACAAAAGTTTAATGTAAAGTTAAATATCAGTCCACAAGATTGACTATATTCCTACATGGAGCAGGAATGATAAGTTTCTAATATTCCTGCCAACTCTATAATTCATCTTTTGATCTCTCGGGATTTGAAACGGCCAAGTACTTGCCAAAGATGATCAAATAGCCACAGAATTCTCACTATTTTTTAAAAATATTCTCCCAAAAAGTGATGATGACCCTGATTTTTCAGAGAAACCAGAAGACACAAGTGAGACCTGAATTATAGCCACCAGCTCCTCAGCCTTTCAGAGGCCTTATTATATTGTCCTTCATCTTTTTGGAGCTCTGGTGACATAGTGCCTAAGACATTTGACTGCTAACCAGAAGGCTGGTGGTTCAAACCTACCAGCCACTCCTCAGAAGGAAGATTGGGCAATTTTCCTCATCACTACTTCCATAGTGATACCACCTCAGAATAAACCTCCCCTTGTCACTTTCACATAAGCTCTTTAAACAGCTAAAAGTGAATTAGGTATCCTTAGGGAGATGTTGTCCCTCAACCTATGCATGATAAAACAACACAAAACCCAACAACCTATTGCTGTCAACTCAACTTTGACTCAGGGTGACCCCTGTGTTACAGAGGAGAACTGCATTCCATAGGGTCTAACTTTGTCCAAAGCCTTAAAAACCTTCCATGTCCATTTCCAAATGAAGTTTCAAAAACACATTTGTAAATGTCAAAAAAAAAAAAAAAAAA
>NW_006942704.1:0-1151 GCF_000298275.1 Orycteropus afer afer | reverse complement strand
AGAGAGAGGGAGAGGCTTAGAAGAGACACCCACAGGGCCAGGTTTCCTGGACAGGAGCACGTGCCTTAGCTCTAAGGGCAGATTCAAACCAGCCAGGCAGGAAGCCTGCTGCTGCGAGCTGTCGTGAGCTAAGCCTTTGACTCATGGTGACCCCACGCACAATGGACCATAATGCTGCCCACTGCTGTGCAGCCCAGCGATCAGCTGATCGGCCTATTGTGACCCACAGGCTGATTTTTAGAAGTAGGTCACCAGGCCTTTCTTTCTGTTATCAATTTTACTTTAGGGAAACACCCCTTCCTCAACTCTCTGTCTCAGTGCTATAGACAGAGCTGACTGGGATATAGCCCAAGTTGGAACCATGGTGAATGGCTCAATGAGATTGACCCAACCTGGGCCAGTGAGAATCATTCCTGGGACTTTCATTGGCAGTACTAAGAAACACTTTTTTTCTTCCTGCTTGAGTTTTTCTAACAGTGGGACATGGGGCAGTGGCTGCTGGGTGACTCTGTGCCACTGCATGGGAAGGCGCTGCCCAACAATGAAGCTATCACTCAGGCAAACGGAGCCAAGAGCTAGACACATGGAGATTCTTGTGTTGAATCTCCAGCCATGCCTGAGGCCACTGTGCCTCTGAGCATTTTAATTACGCCCACAACATTTCCTTCTTAATTTTTTGACTTATTTGAATTAGTTGTCTCTAACTTGTAGAAAGAGTTATGACTTTTAGAGAGTCCCAGTTGAACTACGGATTCAGCCAAACTTGGATTCAGAGTCTGCTGACTGCCGAGTAGCTGACGGCTCATGGCCTCTCCTGGAATGAGAATCTTTGGGAGCATATTCTCGGCTGAAAGAAGAGAAAGGAGTCGGGATCCAGAGTTACACAGAGAACAAGCACGGAAAGGAGTGCTGGGCATTCCTACAGTGGGAAGAACAGAGGGATGGCGGCATATTTATTCCTAAAATGTCCCTGGGACATCCAGAAAAACCCAGGGTTGGCTGAAGTCCCCCAGTTATGCACATGGAGGCATTAAATATTAAAGTGGCTGCCCCCCTCCACTCCCCTACTTTGTGCTCTCAGGTTGATGAGGCTCAAGCCTGTCCAGGTTACCTAAGAACAGCATTACACTGGCAGCTGTCCTGCAGTGGAC
>NW_006942703.1:0-1178 GCF_000298275.1 Orycteropus afer afer | reverse complement strand
TTTTGAGCTTTGTTTCACATTATTCTCTCACTCTATCCAGGATCTCCTGTACTGATCCCCCTCTGAGTGGTTGACAGTGGTAGCTGGACACCCTCTAGTCCTTCTGGTCCCATTGTCACATAGGCTGAGGATTGCATGATCTACTAGTCCTTTGGACTAATTGTTTCCACGTGTCTTTGGTTTTCTTCATTCTTCTTTGTTCTGGATGAGGAGAGACCCAAGCGTTGGCTGCTTGAAAGCTTTTAAGACCTCAGTCACTACTCACCAAAGTAGAATATAGAACAATGTTTTTGTATAGTATGTTATGCCAATTGAGCTTGATATCCCCTGTAACCATGGTCCTGAGCCCTCAGTTCCAACTACTCACTCCCTCAGGGTAGCTGGCTGTGGCCAAGAAGTCACCACAACCTTGTCCTTTGTCAGCTCTACTAGACATTCTTATAGCACATACAAATAGGCTTGTAAAAACATTGTTTGCTGGTCCTATACATGGTCATGGGCACACTCCACACCCTGCATAGTCATACCTGATCATTCAGCCTAACCATCCATCTATCCACCTGTAGATCAATGCTTGCCATCACTGATAATGTATTACATTATATGCAAAAAGTTTCATCCTTGTTGTCTGTACCTCCCATGCACCTCTCTCTGTCTTCCTCTTCCTCAGTGCTAAAATGTTGATTACTCACATTTAGTACATTGCCCTTCCCTTCACCCAAATCAATACTTGTCTCTACCTATCTAGCAGTGTTCCCTCTCCTTCACTCCCACCCCTGGTAATGAACAAAGAAAGTTTCCTCCCACATATAAGCCTTTCTTTCACTTTTTACAATAGTGAGCTTATACAACATGTGTCCCGTGATTGACTTATTTCACCCCATATAATGTCCTCCAAGTTCATACACAATATGCAGTATTTCACAGATTCTACATTATTCTTTAGGGTTGCATAGAATTCCACTGTGTGTAAGTACCATAGTTTGGTTATCCACTCTTCTGTTAATGGGAGCCTAGTTGTTTCCATCTCTTTGCTATGGTAAATACTGCTACGATGGACATGAGTGTGCATATATCTGTTCCTGTCCTGGCTCTCACTTCTTTAGTATATCTATTTATCTGTCTATCTGTCTATCTATCTATCTATACCTAGTATGTATAATGGGAACTCTGGTAGC
>NW_006942702.1:0-1147 GCF_000298275.1 Orycteropus afer afer | reverse complement strand
GGATGAAGATCAATCAGTTCTTTTTGGTACAGTGACTCTGTGTATTCCTGCCATCTTCTCTTGATGTTTCCTGCATCTTCAATACCATTTATTTATTTAAATTATTTGTTTATTTTAAATTGTGATTTGGGTTAAAATTTACAGAGCAAATACACATTCCATATAGCAGTTCACATACACTTTGTCTCCTGGCATTGACTATAATTTACTACAAAGCAGCAGCTCGCCTCCCACTTCCTTCCGATAGTTAAGTCTTCCCAGTGTCCATCCTTCCATGCACTCCTCCCCATGAGCTTTCTCCCTGTGCATAAACAACACTTCTTTCTCCCATGATTGTTCTCTCCATGGAGTGTATCTACGTCATGTAAATGTTCAACTCATATGCCTGTCTTTTGTTTGGCTGGAAACCACAGGTGTGTGTTCAATTCCAGAGCTGAAGAGCAGCTAGGGGTCATAGTCTCAGTGTTTCCACAAGGGTCTATCAGACCAGCAAACCTGGTCCTCCGCCCCTTTTTTTTCCAAATGATTTTGAGTTTTGTTCCACATTTTTTCTCCCTCTCTATTGAGGATCTCCTACATAGAATCCCCTCCAAGTGGTTGACAGTGGTAGCCCCGCACATCTAGTTCTTCTGGTCTCATAGTCGTATAGCCTGCAGATCTCGTGGTGTACCAGTCGCTAGGACTAATTGTTTCCATGAATCTTTGGTTTTCTTTATTTTTTTCTGCTCTGGAGGAGGAGATACCCATCCTAGCGTCTAGATGGCTGATTGCAAGATTTTAAGATCCCAGTCGTTACTCACCAAAGTAGGAGATGGAACAATGTTTTGTGTAGTATGTTATGCTAATTAAGCTTGATGTCCCCTGCATCTATGGTCCCAAGCCCACAGGGTAAACTATTAGGAACCTCTGGGTAGCTGGCTGTGACCAAACATAGACTACAACCTTGCCCCTTGTCTGCTCTACCGCAGACCTGGGAATTCAGATCATACAAATACACTTCTAGGACCATTGTTTGCCAAACTTATGCATGGTCTTGTATACACTCCCTGCTCATAGACATACCTAATAGTTCAGCCTGTCCATCTATCTATCCAACCATATATCCATGTCAGTCTTCACTGACAACACAGAACTGTATGTGCAAGAG
>NW_006942701.1:0-1208 GCF_000298275.1 Orycteropus afer afer | reverse complement strand
AAAAAAAAACTGACTGCTTTAGAGTCAGTCCCAACTCATAGCGACCCCTCCTTGGGTTTCCAAGGTGGTATCTCTATGTAAGTAGATTGCCCAATCTTCCTTCTGAGGAGTGGCTGGTGAATTTGAACCACCAGCTTTCTCGCTAGCAGTCAAATGCCTTAGGCACTACGCCACCAGTACTTGTTAGAGAAAAAATAGTCAATTTGTTGTTTCTCTTTTTCCTAAGGGGGAGAGAGAAAAAGGGAAAAAAATTATCAAGGGTGTTTTGAGGTCTTGAGGGCTTCAGGAATATAAAGAGAATATGGAAAACATTATCTCAAAAAGCTCTTATCATGAATCAGTGTAGAATTTTATCAAATGCCTTTTCTGCATTGATTGATATGATCATGTGGTTCTTCTCCTTTATTTATGTGGTGGATGATGTTGATTGCTTTTCTAATGTGGAACCATCCTTGCATACCTGATATGAACCCCACTTGTTCATAATGAATTATTTTCTTGATATGTTGTTGGAGACTATTGGCTAGGATTTGGTTGAAGATTTTTGCATCTATATTCATGAGGAATATTGGTCTGTAGCTTCCCTTTTGAGTGATGTCTTTGCCTGCGTTTGGTATCAAGGTTATGCTTGCTTCATAAAATGAATTAGGGAGGAGTCCATCCTATTCTATGTTTTGAGTAGGATTGGTGTCAGTTCTTCTCTGAATGTTTGGTAGAATTCTCCAGTGAAACCGCCTGGGCCAGGACTTTTTTTTGTTAGTAGTATTTTTATGACCTGTTCAATTTCTTCTTTTGCTATGGATCTGTTCAACTTTTTCACATAAGTCTGTGTTAATTTAGGTAAGTGGTATGTTTCTAGAAATCTGTCCATTTTTTCCAGATTTTCAAATTTGTTGGAGTACAGTTCTTCATAGTATCCTGATATATTATCCTTTTGGTTTCAGTTGGGTCTGTTGTGATGTTGCCCATTTTGTTTCTTATTCATGTTATTTGTATCCTCTCCCTCTTTTCCTTTTTTAAATTTGCCAGTGATTTGTCAATTTTATTAATCTTTCCAAAAAACCAACTTCTAGTCTTATTAAGTCTTATAGTCTCAATCTATATGCTGATCAAATAATCCAAGAAGCTGGACTATATGAAGAAAAACGTGGTATCAGGATTGGAGGAAGAATCATTAACAACCTGAGATATGCAGATGATACAACTTT
>NW_006942700.1:0-1179 GCF_000298275.1 Orycteropus afer afer | reverse complement strand
TTGGGTTTCCTAGACTGTATCTCTACAGAAGTAGATTGCCCAATCTTCCTTCCAAGGAGTGGCTGGTTGATTTGAACTTCCAGACTTCTGGTTAGCAGTCAAATGCCTTGGCACTATCCCGCCAGAGCTCCCAAATGATAGATAGAATCTGTTAAAGAGATTAGATCTCATATGCTTGTAGATTTGGGTTAAAAAAAAAAAGATCTCACTGCCCTTGAATTGATTGAATTCATAGTGACCCCTCCTTGGGTTTCCAAGGAGGTATCTCTACAGAAGCAGACTGTCCAATCTTTCTTCTGAGGAGTGGCTGGTGGATTTGAACAGCCAGCCTTCTAGTTAGCAGTCAAATGCCTTAGGTACTGCATCACCAAAGTCAACATAAGTCTCTTGTTTCTGATACTGGGACTAAAATCAGTGGGCTAGAGGTTTAGAAAGGAAGAAAAAGAATTGAGGGAGACAAGGACAAACTGGAACACAGGAAGATAAGCTTCTCACTGCCACCAAGCATCCAACTTTGAAGGTGAAGATGGCTTGAAAGAGAAGTTAGTAAATTCATCAAGGAGCTAAACAGGCACTCTGGCCCAACAGAGAGAGATGCTGAAGGAGAGCCCAGAGGGAACTTCAGAGCCACAGGCCCTGCTGTCTCAGGCAAATGAGGCAAGCCAGCATAGAGAAAATGAATGTAAGCTCCATTACTGTCTAACTGCTCTTGCACTGACTTTCTGAGTATAACAAAAAGATAACTGTGACTCCACTCTTGGCTTCCAGACTTCAAGCAAAATGCCTTTTGCGGCCCATCATATACCAGAACAAATTAGGAAAGAGAATATGGAATATATAGTTCCAGCTTAGCTTAAATTGATGTAATATAAATCCACTACAAGGAGCTCTGGTAGCATAGTGCCTAAGACACTTGACTGCTAACCAGAAAGCTGGTGGTTCAAACACACCAGCCACTCCTTGGAAGGAAGGTTGTGCAATCTATTTCCGTAGTAGTACTGCCTCAAAAACCCAAGGAGGGGTCACCATGAGTCGGGTCTGACTCGACGGCACATAATAACAACAGTAACAACAATAGTTTGGGAGCAAGGGAGGATTGGCATAGTTAGCCAGTGGTGTCACTAGTGAGGTATCGTGGGTTCTGCACCACAGATACTGTCACAGGGAACACACCAAAAT
>NW_006942699.1:0-1173 GCF_000298275.1 Orycteropus afer afer | reverse complement strand
GGAATTTGTTAGGAGCTCTGGTAGCATAGTGCCTAAGGCACCTGACTGCTAACCAGAAGGCTGGCGGTTCAAACCCACCATCCACTCCTCAGAAGGAAGATGCGGCAATCCACTTCTGTAGTGATGCTGCCTCGGAAACCCAAGGAGGGGTCACTATGAGTCGGGTCCGACTCAAAGGTACATAAGAACAACAACAAGAACAAGGGGATTTGTTAAAACCACATCAACCTTACAAGAGATGCTAAAGGGAGTCCTTAGAACAGAGAATCAAAAATAGCAAATAACAACTGACCATTAATACACAGGATGACATAACCCAGAAACCACAGCTATAGACATATCCAAATTAATATAAGCTTACAAGATTGTAAATAGGGAACCAGAGACATCAACTGGCAAGTGAGGACAACTACAAACCGAAAAGAGGGAAAATACTGTGTGGTTACAGAACTTCTATATGGTGAGGAAGTCAAGAGAGTTGCAAGACAGAATGGACTGTTCTAATCTTGGGGAGAAAATTATAAATCACAGGGCAACCTCAAAGAGAAATGATAAACCTTCACATCACAATAAAAAAGAGAACAAGCACAAACATTCAGCAAATACTAAAAGAGCAACAAAGGAAATGATAACACAACTCATAAACATAATGAGCTCAGCACAGAAGATAATATGGAACAAAGAAACCAGGGACATCATGAAAAAACACATAACAAAATGACAGCAACCAATTCATACTTGTCAATATTTAAACTGAATGTTAATGGATTAAATGCACCACTCAAGAGACGGAGAGTTGCAGACTGGATAAGAAAATAAAACTCATCAATATGCTGTCTACAAGAGACACATCTTAGAGACGAAGACAAAAATAGACCAAAAATAAAAGGTTGGAAAAAGATACATCAAGCAAATGGCAACCGCAAAAGAGGAGTGGCAATATTAATTTCTAATCAAATTGATTTTAAGACAAAAACTACCATACGAGACAAGGAAGGACATTATATAATGATTTATGGATCAATTGAACAAGAAGATGTAACCATAATATATATCTACAGACCCAATGAAAGAGCCCCAAAATACATAAATCAGACTTTAAAAGAGCTGAAAAGTCAAATAGATGACTCCACAGTCATAGTGGGAGACTTTAATACACCATTTTCAATGAAA
>NW_006942698.1:0-1123 GCF_000298275.1 Orycteropus afer afer | reverse complement strand
AGGTCTGTGTCTTAGTTGTCTAGTGCTGCTATACCAGAAATACCACAAATGGGGAGCTTTAACAAACAGATTTATTTTCTCACAGTTTAGAAGGCTAGACATCTGAATTCCAAGTACTGGCTCTAGGAGAAGGGTTTCGGTCAGCTTTGGATAAAGTTTCTTGTGTCTTCTGAGCTTCTGTTCCTTGGTGATTGTGATGGTTAAGGTTATGTGTCAACTTGGCTGGGTCATGATTCTTAGTTGTCTGGCAATTATGATGTAGTCATACCCCATGATGAGATCTGATCAAATGAATCTTTCCCACGATGAGATCTGCTGTAAGCACCCAATCAGTTGAAAGGGAGTCTCCTCAGCACTGTGATCTGCTTCCAGTATATATAGATGTTCTGGCAAAGCTCCCTGACTTTTTACTTGATCTGGATCCTGTATTTGGCTCCTCATAATCTGCCCTCTGGTTCTCTGGACTTGAGTCTTTGAGTCAGCACCCTGCCATATCGCCTGCCCATCTTGGGATTCATTGTTTTCCACAGCCCTTGAGTCAGCAACTTACCATCTGACCTGCCAATCTTGGGTTCATAAGCCCTTGCAGCTTTGTGAGTCAGGGGACACCTCCAGCTTGACATCTGACCCACGGACTTGGGTCTTATCTGCCTATTCAGCCCCATGAGTCATTTCCTTGAGATAAATCTGTTTCTCTGTCTCTTTCTCTTTCTCTCTCTCCATCTATATCTATATCTTTATCTGGGAGCTCTGGTGGCGTAGTGCCTAAGGCATTTGACTGCTAACCAGAAGGCTGGTGGTTCAAACCCACCAGCCATTCCTCGGAAGGAAGATGGGGCAATCTACTTCCATAGAGATACCGCCTTGGAAACCCAAGGAGGGGTTGCTATGAGTCTGATCCAACTTGATGGCAGTGAGTTGTTTTTTTTACACCATATGTCAGGTGTGGTGAGGAGTGCTTCTTGCCTTCTTTCATGGACCACAGTGTTATTACCAAAGGATACATCACTGATTTAGAGTAAATTTTGTTTGTATGATACCAACTCTACTGATCTGGGGACAAAGATTACTTTTATCTTGGTTTCCTAAATAACTGCTCTTTCTGTAGATAGTTTTACTATTT
>NW_006942697.1:0-1095 GCF_000298275.1 Orycteropus afer afer | reverse complement strand
CTTTGGGACACAGCAAAAGCAGTGATCAGAGGCCAAATTATAGCAATAAATGCACACATCAAAAAAGAAGAAAGAGTCAAAATCGACACTTTAAACCAACATCTCCACCAATTAGAGAAAGAACAGAAAGAAAAACCTACACTCACCAGAAGAAAGGAAATAATAAAGATTTGAGCAGAAATCAATGAAACAGAAAATAGTAGGACTATAGAAAAAAATCAACAAGACCGGAGGTTTGTTTTTTGAAAAGATCAATAAAATTGGCAAACCTCTGGCAAATTAAACAAAGGAAAAGAGGAGAGAATACAAATAACAGGAATAAGAAACAAAATGGGTGACATCACAACAGAACCAACTGAAATAACAGGATAATATCAGGATACTATGAAGAACTTTACTCCAACAAATTTGAAAATCTGGAGGAAATGGACAAATTTCTAGAAACACACCACATACTTAAACTAACACAGATTGATGAGGAAAAGTTTAACAGGTCCATCACAAAAGAAGAAATTGAACAGGTCATCAAAAAATTACCAACTACAAAAAATCCTGGCCAGATGGTTTTACTGGAGAATTCTACAAAATATTCAGATAAGAACTGATACCAATTCTACTTAAACTATTCCAAAATATAGAAAAGGATGGACTCCTCCCTAACTCATTTTATGAAAGAAATATAACCTTGATACCAAAACCAGGCAAAGACATCACTCTAATGGAAAACTACAGACCAATATCACTCATGAATATTGATGCAAAAATCTTCAACAAAATCCTAGCCAATAGACTGCAACAACATATCAAGAAAATCATTCATCATGACAAATTGGGGTTCATATCAGGTATGCAGGGATGGTTCAGCATTAGAAAAACAATCAACATCATCCACCATGTAAATAAAACAAAGGAGAATAACCACATGATCATATCAATGGATGCAGAAAAGACATTAGATAAAATCCAACACCCATTCTTGATAAAAACTCTCAAAAAAATAGGAATAGAAGGGAAATTCCTCAACATAATAAAGGACATTTAAGCAAAACCAACACCAACATTATTCTCAATGGAGAGAGACTGAAACCATTCCTC
>NW_006942696.1:0-1207 GCF_000298275.1 Orycteropus afer afer | reverse complement strand
CCCTTCAAGGCTCAGGGGTCCAAGATTATCTTCTGTGTCTGTGTTAATTGGTTTCCCTTTTCTTTGTTGAAGAGGGTCTGTGCAGTCCTTCTGCCTAGTCTGCCATCTTGCTGGAACAGCTAAAAGCTGTTTTAATATTCTTGTCTTTCAATTCTTTTCCATGGATAATTTCAAGATCTTTTCCTGTTGGTTAAATTTTCTCTTCATTTTATATTTTCTTGCTTCTTTGGTTGTTTGGTGACATTTTGTTCAATGTCAGTCATTGTGAGTTTGCACTCATGGATAGTGGATATTTTATATTTCTTTCTTTCTTTCTTTCTCTTTTTCCCTCCCAGCTTTATTATTAAGTGCCCTAAAGTTAGTTAGAAACTATTTGATTCTGTGAGGCTTGCTTTCAAGCTTAGTTTTGCCTGACCAGAGCAGCCTGTGTCTGGGGATAACTTGATAGTAACTTAAGGTGATACTATTTGAAGTTTTATGTATTTTGAGGTTCCTCTATTCTGTTTGTCAGTAATGTAAATATTCTCCACTTTGTGTGAACTCTCAAAATGTTTCTCACTATTCCTCTCTCTTGTTTCTCCAACTTCAGGTGGTTTCCACATACACATCCATTTACTAGTAATTAGCTGAATATTTGAGGAGACTCTGTGAACTACAGCAGTTTTGGCATCTCCAGACTCCCAAAGTTGTCTCTCAACTCTATGAGATGCCCAGATCCACCTTGGCTCCCCCTTCTCTACTGTGGCCTAGAAACTCTCATAAGGTAGTAAGATGGGGTGATTTTATGGCTTCTCTTGTTTGTTACTGTCTTTCGCAGGTCATTGTATTGTCCTGCTATTGACCAACATCTGGAAATCGTTATTTTATATGTTTTGTTTGGTTTTATATCTGTTTAAAGCAAGAAGGTAAATCTATTCACTGTTGTACCATCTTAGCCAAAACTAGATGTTCTTCTTTATAAGATTTTCTTTTTAAAAATGATTATTTTTCTTCAAATAGTTTTAAACCTCTTGATGGTTTAAAAGAGTAGGTGATACTGAGATATTCATTAAATTTGTTAACCACCTCAAAGACCTTTCTAGGGAAAGAGCAATAGTTTAAAAAAAAAAAAAAAACTAAGAAATTCTGTTTATTAAAAGACACCCTTAAGACAGTGAGGAGGTGTCTGACAGAATGGGAGACAATATTCACAATATAAGGAATAAAG
>NW_006942695.1:0-1209 GCF_000298275.1 Orycteropus afer afer | reverse complement strand
TTTTTTTTGTCTTGGTTTTATTGTTTAATGTTTTGAAAAGGTGAAGCTGGTGTATTTTATTTTATTATTGACTCAGGTATGTTGGTTCACTCTGCTGTTTTCTTTGTGATGGTGGAATCACTGTGTGGAAAGTGGATATGTGTTTCTGTTTCTCCTAAAGAGTGTTTCAAGTTTGACGTGGGAGGTTTTATGGTAATTGGCTGAATATGGTTCCTTGTATTGAATGAGTGAAGTTATTGGCAGAGAAGGTGGGAGCAGAAGAAGGAAAGCTTCGTTTCGCTGGGGTCGGTTTCTAGGGCTTTGGGCTGTTATTGATGACGTAGTTATTTACAAGTCCGCGGCTCAATCTCAGAAAAGATTCCTGTTGCTAGGGAGTCGCCAGTTTCCGCAAGGCTCAGGCACACTCAATGACCCTGCTTCTGAGGCCCCTCGGTGTCAAAAAGCTGATCCAAGGCAAATTCCTGGGACCACACTCAGCCACGGCTTCCTCTCTCTCTCCCTGCCCCGTTTGCCCATGGCGCTGGAGCAATCCTGCCAGACCGCTAATGGCTCAGGAGTCTGTGATACTGCCCACCTGCGGCACCAAAGATGCGTGCAATTTCAGCTGTGTTGGAGTTGGGGGAGTACCTGCTTTTAAACTGTGGACCCGATATTGGTGACACAGATAAGTTCAATATCTCCCAGACTGACCAAGCCCACTCAGTGATCCGCTGACAGGGGAGCGAGCTCGCCCTCCTGGCATAACAGTGAGCTCTCTGCTTGAGTTTCAGTGGTGCTGCGAGCGCCCATTTGGACTCAGCCAACCCAAGTTACTGATAAAATCAGGTGCTGGAGGCAGATCCTTGGGGTGAATCCTAGGATGTTGGTGTGGTTGCTGGTATGCTGATACGTTGTTGTTGTTGTTTTTTGCCATCGAGTCGGCCCCGACTCATAGCGACCTCACCTTGGGTTTCCAAGGCAGTATCAGTATGGAAGTAGGAATGCCCAACCTTCCTTCCGAGGGGTGGCTGGTGGCTTTGAACCGCCAGCCTTCTGGGTAGCAGTCAAGTGCCTTAGCCACTATGCTACCAGAGTCTTTTTTCAAAATCTCAGCCATGTTGATTCCTTCTGTGAGCCTTTCTCTTAGTTTCTGGTGTGAGACAGCAATCCTTGGCATTCCATTACTTGTAGACAATCCTTACGTGTCTGTGTGTTTCTCGATGTCTGTTT
>NW_006942694.1:0-1170 GCF_000298275.1 Orycteropus afer afer | reverse complement strand
GTGGCTAATGATTCAGAACATTTCTTCATGTGTTTGTTGGCTTCCTGAATATCTTCTTTGGTGAAGTATCTGTTTGTATCTTCTGCCCAATAATTTTTTTTTTTTTTTTTTTTTTTTTTGATATCGAGGTGCTGGAGTTTTCTATAAGTTTTAGAGGTAAGTCCTTTTTCAGGCATGTCTTTGCCAAACATTTTTTCCCATTCTGTAGATTCTTTTTTTCCCTCTTTTGGAGAAGTCTTTTGATGCACATAAGAATTTAATATTTAAAAGGTCTCAATCATCTGGTTTATCTTCTGCTGTTTGAGCATTTTGAGTTATGTCTCATAGTCTACTTATGCAATAAATTAGGACCCCCAAGAATGGCCAGACTTCATCTCATCTGCTTTGGCCATATTGTCAGAAGAGACTTTACCTGGAGAAGGATATCATGTTTGGTAAAGTGGAGGGTCAATGGAAAAGCAGAAGGTCCTCAACAAGATGGATTGGCATAGTGGCTACAATGATAAAGCAAGTATTGTGGGGCTGGCACAGGACTGGGCAGTGTTTCATTCTGTTTTACATAGGGTCATTATGAGTTGGAGCGTACTCGAAGGCACCTACCAGCAACAACAAAAGTTTGCCCCTATTTTTTCTTGAATGAACTTTATAGTTGTAGATTTCACATTTAACTATTTGATCCACCTGGAGTTTGTTTTTATGTATGGTGTTAGGTAGGGATTTTGTTTCAGTTTTCTGCAAATGGATATCTATTTTTGCCAGCACTACTTGTGTAAGAGACTATTTCTTCCCCATTGAATAGATTTTGGCCCTTGGTCAAAGATCAACTGACCATAGGTCAGTGAATCTATTTCTAGGTTCTCAATTCTGCTCCACTAGTCTATGTGTCTGTTATTAAACAAATATCAGGCTGTTTGGACAACTGTGGCTTTGTAGTAGGTTTTGAAGTCTGGGAGTATGAGACCTCTCACTTTTTTCTTCTTCTTCAATACTATTTTGCTTATACAAGATGTCATTCCTTTCCACATAAAATTAATTATTGTTTTTTTCCATGTCTTTAAAGAATGTTGATGTAATCTGTATCAGGATTGCATTGGGGAATATTGACCTTTGCACAATGTTCAATATTCCTATCTATAAACATGGCAATTTCTTCCATTTATGTAGATCTCT
>NW_006942693.1:0-1209 GCF_000298275.1 Orycteropus afer afer | reverse complement strand
CTTGGTTGGAAGTTCTTCTCTTTCAATATTTTATATATGTCATCCCATTGCCTTCTTGTCTGCATGGTTTCTACTGAGAAATCAGAACTTAGTCTTATTGGTTGTCCATTGTAGATGAAATTTCATTTTTCCTGAGCTGTTCCAAAGATTCTTTCTTTGTCTTTGGTTTTGGAGAGTTTGATTGTGATATGCTTTAGTGAATTTCTCTTGGGGTCTATTTTATATGGGGTTTGTTGGGCTTCTTGAATGGATATCTTTTCTTCCTTCATGATATGGGGAGAATTTTCTGTTAGCAAGTCTTCCACAATTTTCTCAGTGTTTATTTATTTATTTATTGCTTTCTCTTGTTCTGGTATTCCAATGAGGCACAAACATGCTGTTTCTTTTCATGTCATCCTGTATAATTCTTAGGTTCTCTTCATTTCTTTTAAATCTTTGTTTTGATTTTTCTTCTTACAGGCTGCTATCAAGAGATTTGCTTCTAGTTGGGCAATGCTTTCTTCAGCCAGTTCTAGTCTACTCTTTTGTCCTTCCACTGCATTGTCTATCTCTGTAATTTTAGTGTTTATCTTCTGGATTTCTAATTGCTGTTTTTGTATGAGTTCTAATTTTGTATTTATCTTGTTATTTTGTTCTTGAATGGTTTTCCTGAATTCTTCCAGGGTACTGTCTCTCTTCTTGTTGATTCTGTTTGTGGTTTCCTTGAGCTCTTGAAGAGTCCTATATATATATATACTTTTTGAATTCCTTCTCAGATAGTAAGATAATTCTATGGCTTGTTCTTCCATGGTAGATAATTCTTTAGCCTGGGCTTTTATTTCTATTTTCTCATCCTGTATATATACATATATATATATATATTTTGATTTGAGGTTGTCTGTTTCCTAGACATTTTAAGTTGTTGTCTGTAATTGTTAGTTATGTATTGATTTGTTTCATTGTGAATTCATGTTTCAGTATATCTGAAAGTGTGGAACAGGTATGCTTTTTTGGTTATTAACTTGGCTGCACTGGGTTGCTTTCCAGCCCTCTTTTTGTTGGTGTTATCACTGGTGGGGATATGGATGCAGATCTCTGTTCATAGTGAAGGGGATTTGGAGCTGTGATGAGCGGGTTTTGTCCACTGTCTGTCATTGATTGTGTGGTGCAGGAGTTATTGGTGTTAGCTATTGAGTAAGGTGTTCAGTGTAGTAACTCATGTTGCCTGGT
>NW_006942692.1:0-1209 GCF_000298275.1 Orycteropus afer afer | reverse complement strand
AAAAAAAAAAAAAAAGAAGAAGATTGTATACACACACACACAAAAGAGTGAGTAAATACTTTTACATTAAACTTGGTTTTGTTGTCCACATGTTACAGGCACTTGGCCACTTTGATTCTAGGTTGATATAATGTAAAAACAAACGAACAAAAAAAATCACATTGCATTTCTAAAACCAGATTCCTAAGATAAAGCTAAGTATCATATGTTACTGTAAACATTTTATCCAGCTAGCAATTCAATTTTTCCATGAATTCAGTCTTCTCTATTAAACATCAAAAGTACAGAACTGGAGGAATTTGAGAAGGGATGTTAAATGAATTTTTTAAAAATACTTATGCTATGTAGTATATAAAAACCAAAAAAACCAAACTCACTGCCATCGAGTTGGTTCCAATTTATAGCAATCCCTCCTCAGGTTTCCGAGGCAGTATCACTATGGACGTAGATTGCCCAAACTTCCTTCCAAAGAATAGCTGGTGGGTTTGAACCACCAGCTTTCTGCTTAGTGGTCAAATGCCTTAGGAACTATGCCACCAGAGTTTCTTATGTAGTATATAGTCATATAAAATTATATGGTATAAGTAATATGTTATAAGTATATTTTATAAGTAATAATAATAGTAAATATCAGTTGGCGAGGTTTACTATTCACCAGATAACTTGCCATGTTATTCTTACATTAAATTATTTAGCCTATAGGGTAGGTTGACTGCTAACCAGAGGGCTGACAGTTCAAACCTACCAGCCATTCCTTGGAAGAAAGGTTGGTCAATCTACTTCCGCAGTGATATTGCCTTGGAAACCCAAGGAGGGGCTGCTATGAGTTGGATCCAACTCGACGGCAGTGAGTTTGGCTTGGTATAGGGTAGGTAGCTTTGATTCCCATTTTATAGATGAGAAAACTAATGTTCATTGACACTAAGCAACTTACCCAAGATACTATTGTCTGTAAATGGAAGACTCAGGATTTGATGTATTTGTCTGACCTCTGAGCTATGTACTTAACCCCTATGTTACCAGGCAGAAAGGATGTTGTTGTTGGTGTTGTTATTTGCCATCTAGTCGGCCCCGACTCATAGTGACCCCTCCTTGGGTTTCCGAGGCAGTATCTCTACAGAAGTAGGATTGCCCAACCTTCCTTCCGAGGAGTGGCTAGTGGGTTTGAACCGCCAGCCTTCTGGTTAGCAGTCAAGTGCCTTAGGCACT
>NW_006942691.1:0-1209 GCF_000298275.1 Orycteropus afer afer | reverse complement strand
TATTTTACAGTCCCAACAGCAGTGTATGAGTATTTCAATCTCTGTACACCCTCACCAGTATTTGTTATTTTCTCTCTTGTTGAACTTTATTATTATTATTATTATTATTGCTGGTGTGAGATGATGTCTCAGTGTTGTTTTGATTTGCATCTCTCTACTCAATGACAGTAAGTTTCTTTTTTTGAATAGAATGATCATGAGCATTTCCTGATGTTTGTTGGCCATTTGTATATCTCTAGTGAAATGTCTGTTCATGTCCTTTGCCTATTTTTCAATTAGATTGTTTGTCTTTTTGGTGTTGAAATGTTGAAGTTTTCCATAAATTTTAAAGATAAGTCCCTTGTCAGACATAGCATAGCAAATATTTTTTCCCAATCTGTCGGTTCTTTTGTATCCTTTTGTAGAAGTCTTTTGATGGACATAAGAATTTAATTGTTAAAAGATCCCAGTCATCTAGTTTATCTTCTGCTGTTTGTGCATTTTGGGTTGTGCTTGTTAGTCTATTTATGCCATAAATTACATAAATTAGAGCTCCCAGGTTTGTCTCTATTTTATCTTTGATGAAATTTATGGTTTGAGGTTTTACTTAAAAGTCTTTGATCCAACTTGAATTGGTTTTTATGTATAGGCATGGGTCTTGTTTCATTTTTCTGCAAGTGCATATCCAATTTTGCTGGCATTATTTGTTAAAGGGAAGCTCTGGTTGCATAGTGTATTTGACTCCTAACCAGAAGGCTGACAGTTCAAATCTACCAGCCACTCCTTGGAAGACTAGGCAATCTACTTCTATAGAGATGGTGCCTCAGAAACTCAAGGAGGGATCACTATGAGTCAGATTTGACTTGACAGCAGTGAGTAGTATTTGTTAAAGAGACTATCTCTCATCCAATTAATGTGGTTTGCCTCTTTGTCAAAGATCAGCTCTCTGTAGATGGATAGGTCTATTTCTGGGTTCTTGATTCTGTTCCATTGGACTGTACTAATACCATGTTACAAGTGAGGAGAGACAACTCAGGGATGCCCGAAGCAGCAGGCCAGAAGAGCAGAAGAAAGGGGATTAAAAGCCAGGAAGCCAGACAGAGGAACAGTCAGCCACAAGGACCCAGGTGGGGGTGATGTGAGAGGTCTCCAACAGCAAGACAAACTTGTCTGTCGCTTTGTCCTACTGTGGTGACATGTAGACGTGAGTTTTGAGGCTGAGCCTCTGGT
>NW_006942690.1:0-1209 GCF_000298275.1 Orycteropus afer afer | reverse complement strand
TTTTTTTGCAGCGTTCCTTCCCCTCCCCTCCCCTGGCAACCAACAAAGAAAGTTTCCCTGCATATATAAACCTTTCCTTGACCCTCCACAACAATGAACTCATACTATATTTGTTCTTCTGTGATTGACTTATTTCACTCAGCATAATGTCCTCCAAGTTTATCCATATTATGCAGTATTTTGGAGACTCTACATTATTCTTTAGTGCTGCACAGCATTCCGGTATTTGTATGTACCATAGTTTGGTCATCCACTCTTCCGCTGATGAGCACGTAGGTTTTTTCCAACTTTTTGCTATTGTAAATAGTGTTGTGATGAACATGAGCATGCATGTATCTGTTCCTATCCTGGCTCCCACCTCTCTAGGACATATACCTAGTAATGGGATTGATGGATCAAATGGTATCTCTAATTCCATCTTTCTAAGGAATCACCATATTGCTTTCCACAGTGGTTTTGTCACTTCACAGTCACACAAGCGGTGTATGAGTGTTCCAATCTCTCCATATCCCCACCAGCATTTGTTATTTTCTGTCTTTTTGAACCTTGCCATCAGTGCTGGGGTGAGTTGGTATCTCATTGTTGTTTTGATTTGCATCTGTCTGATGGCCAGTGATTGTGAGCATCTTTTCATGTATTAGCTGACCACCTGAATATCCTCCTTGGTGTCTTCTGACCATTTTTCAATTGGATTGTTAATTCCTTTGGTGCTGAGGCATTGGAATTTTCCATCAATCTTAGAGATAAGTCCTTTACCAGATATGTAATTATCAGCAAATATGAATTTGTTGCTGTCATCTTTTTCATGTGCTTTTTCATTGTGTCTATTTCTTTGTTCCATATAATTTTCTATGCTGAGTTTGTTTTGTTTATGAATCATGTTACCACTTCCTTCATCACTATTGTTTTAGGATTTGCTGAATATTTATGCTGGTCTTCTTTTTTATTTTGATGTGAAGGTTTATCATTTTTCTTTGAGGTTACCCTGTGATTTATAGTTTTCTTTCCAAGTGTAGAAAAGTCCATTCTATCTTGTAATTGTCTTGACTTCCCTACCATCTAGAAGTTCTGTAATGACACAGATTTTTTTTCCCTCTTTTTGGTTTGTAGTTGTCCTCATTTTCTGGTTGGTGTCTCTGGCTCCCTGTTTACAATCTTATAGGCTTCTTTACTTTGGATACTTCCATAGCTGGGTTGGTTTCTGGGTTA
>NW_006942689.1:0-1149 GCF_000298275.1 Orycteropus afer afer | reverse complement strand
ATCTATCTATCTATCTATCTATCTATCTATCAGTAGGGGTCGCTATGAGTCGGGGCCGACTCTATGGCAAATAACAACATCACCTTATTTAGTTCAGGAAATATAACATGATATTGTATTAACATTATTTTTTTGTTGTTGGGTGCTGTGGAGTTGGTTCCAACTCATAGTGATCCCATGTGTTACAGAGTAGAGTTACTGACTGTAACTTTTACAGAAGCAGATTTCCAGGTCATTTGCCTGCAGAGCTGCTGAGTAGATTTGAACCATTGCCAACCTTTCATTTAGAAACTGAGCACTTAACTATTGCACCACCAGGGCTCCTCATCTTATGTATTACCATTCTCATTTTATGGATGTGGGTGAGAGATGGAGGTCTGAATTGAAATAGGAAAAAGAATAGGAAGGAACACAAGCATTTCAAGATCCTGAAGCTGGTAAGTGGTAGAACTAGGAATTAAATTCAGCCTTTCAGGCTCCAGAGTTCATGCTCTTTTCCTTACAGTAAACCAAACCAAACTCACTGCCATCAAGTCGATTCTGGCTCATAGTGACACCCATTGGGTTTTCAAGGCTGTAAATCTTTAGGGAGGTAGATTGCCTTCTCTTTCTCCTGAAGAGCAGCTGGTGGATTTGAACTACCCACCTTCTGCTTAGCAACCAAATGCCTTTCCTATTATACCACCAGACCTCCTTTTTTATTACAATGGAAAGATTAATTTAAGAAACAAGAAAAAGAAGGCCTTGAAGTAAAGGAGATATATAGGTTGAAATAGAACAAATCCAAAAAGTTCAGAAAAAAAAAAAAAAGAGAGAGAGAGAGAAATGAATCTTCCTGTTGTGGTTGAGTCAATTCCAACTCATATGATTTTATAGGATAGAGCATAACTGCCCCACAGAATTACCAAGGCTGTAACTCCTCACAGCAGCAGACTGTCACATGTTTCTTCCACAGAGTGACTGGTGGGTTTGAAACACCAGCCTTTCAGTTTAGCAGCCATACTGCTTAACCTCTGCCCTACCAGAGCCCCTGAAATGCATCCTAAAATATATTTAATAATTAGATTAAAAACCTTTGTTATAAGAAGAAATTCATAAAATTTAACATTCCCATTTGATTTTTGTAGTCATTCTACCTTATCTTACTTT
>NW_006942688.1:0-1209 GCF_000298275.1 Orycteropus afer afer | reverse complement strand
CTGCTCATCAGGTCTGGAATTGAACCCACACCTGTGGCTTCCAGCCAAACAAAAGACAGGTATATGAGATGAACATTTACCTGAGGTAGATACACTCCCTGGAGAGAACAATCATGGGGGAAAGAAAGGCTGTTTATACACAGGGAGACAGCTCAGAGGGCAGGTGTGCATGGAGGGATGGACACAGGGAAGAAGTCACTATCGGGAAGAAGGAAAGGGAGCTGTTGCATTGGGGTAAATTGTAGTCAATATGCTGAGACATTGTGTGTGTGAACTGCTTTATGGAAAGTGAATTTGCTGTGTAAACTTTCACCCAAATCACAATTAAAAAGAAAAAAGAAAGAAAGAAATCTAGCACTGGTCAAATCTGTAGCAAAAGACCTCTTTAAAGTGTTAAAAAAGTGAAGATGTCACTTGATGACTAAGTTGTGTCTTTAAAAGCATCATATTTTCAGTTACCTAATCAGTATGCAACAGATAGACAATGAATAAGGAATACCAAAGAAGCATCTGAATGATCATATTTGTGAAGAATACTGAATATACCATGGACTACCAGAAAAACGTAAAATCTGTCTTGGAAGAAGTTAGGCAGAATACTCCTTAGAAGTGAGGATGGCAAGACTTTGTCATATATGCTTTGGACATGTTATCCAGAGCAACCAGCCCCTAGAGGAAGACATGATACTTTGCTAAGGTAGAAGGTCACTGAAAAAAAAGAGACATTCAGTAAGTTAGATTGATATATTGACTGCAGCAATAGGCTCAAACATAGCAACAATTGTGAAAATGGTGCAAAACTGGCAGTCTTCTGTTCTGTTGTATGTTGCTCACTATGAGTTGGAACTGATTTGACAGCATCTAACAATAGCAACAACATTGAAAGAAGAAAGAAATCAGTATATTTATAAAGTTAATCTGTAAAAAACAAAAACAGCTATCTTGAGGTAAATCTGTTCTATTTATAGGTTGCCTAATATTCTGTCTTGTGTGGAAGGTAAGATTTGTTACCCATAATATGTAATGAAATTTGCTATAGTTTCTTTAATATTTTTTTATTTATTGTGATTTGGGTGAAGATATACAAAGCAAATTCACTTTCCATACAGCAGTCTAATGTCATTGACCACAGTTTACAATGCAACAGCTCCCCTCCCACTTCCTCCCCATAGTTACCTCTTCCCAGTGACCATCCCTCCATACTCTCCT
>NW_006942687.1:0-1209 GCF_000298275.1 Orycteropus afer afer | reverse complement strand
AGTGGAATAGCAGAAGCCAACGGAGGTGTATTTCAAAGTAGAGTGAGCAACTGTGTCCAGACTGAGAGGTTCGTCAAGGACAGGAGAAACATCCATTGACTTTTACCATGTGGAGGTCTCTTTTGATTGAATTGTGTTGAAACCCTAACCCTGTGCCCGTGGAGGTGACCCTGTTTGGAAATAGGGTGTTTCGTGGAACACCAAGGTCACCAGAAGACACCAGCAACTAGGAAGGTGGCCCACAGAAGGGATACCCACAGCCAAGACTGGTTCAGAACTTTAGCCTCCAGATCTGTGAGAAAATAAATTTCTGCTCCTGAAAGCCATCCATTGGGGTGTTTCTGTTACAGCAGCCCTAGGAGACACAGACAAAATTCACTGATGACTGTAGGAGGAGCAGTTTCAAAGGAGTTGAAGGAATGGGAGATGAGAAAGCAGAGAGACAGCAAGTGTGTATTTTTCCTGTCAGAGTCTTGGCTGTGATTGAAATAGAGAAGCTGGTGACCAGAAGGGGATACAAGGTTGTGGGCAGGAAGTGATACTTTGTGTATAGGTGCAGTAGATTAGTGCAGATGGGAAAGAAGAATATGCTTGTTCATATTACTCTTCCTTGTGGGGCTCAACCCTTTCAAAGACTGAACCCTGAGCTGAAAGGAATCTTGGTGGTCATCTACTCTGACCTTCTTGTATGCAAGGAAAATGAGGCCCAGAAGAGGAAGAGGACTTGTATTCAAACTGGCCTGTAAAAATATCCAAACCATTTTATTTCCCTCGGGTTTTCTTTTTATTACCCCCTTATTTCATAAAAACAAATACCGTAATTCCCAGTTTCGTAATACTTATAAGTGTTTATTTTGCAATGATTATAGACTTACAATTAGTTGCAAAAGTAGTATGAAGAGTGCCAAGCAACTGACAATGGTACAATACTGTTAACTAGACTACAGACCTTATGCAGTTTCACCAGATTCTACATGCACTTTTGTGTGTTGTTCTGTGCAATTTTAGCACAGGTATAGAATTGTGTAATCATCACCACAATCAAGGTACAGAACTGGTCCATCACCACAATGGAATTCCCTTCATGATTGCACACATCCTGCACCCCCTCCACTCCCTGTCTCTGGCAACCATTAATCTTTATTTCAATAATTTTGTCATTCCAACAATGTTATATAAATGGAATCATACAGTACAGAACTTTTTTTT
>NW_006942686.1:0-1116 GCF_000298275.1 Orycteropus afer afer | reverse complement strand
AGAAAGACTGGGTAAGAGAAGAAATAAAAACTGAAATTCAAAAATTCCTTGAATCAAACGAGAATAAAAACACAACATACCAAAATCTTTGGGACACATTTGATCAGAGGCCAAATTATAGCAATAAATGTACACATCAAAAAGGGAAAAAGAGGCAAAATCAGCACTTTTAACCAACATTTCCAACAATTAGAAAAAGAACAGCAAGAAAAGCCTACAATCACCAGAAGTAAGGAAATAATCAAGATTCAAGCAGAAATCAATGAAACAGAAAATAGATAATAGAAAAAATCAACAAGACTAGAAGTTGATTTTTTGAAAAGATTAATAAAATTGATAAACCACTGGCAAAGTTAACAAAGGAAAAGAGGGAGAGAATACAAATAACATGAAGAAGAAATGAAATGGGTGACATCACAGCAGAACCAATGGAAATAAAAAGGATAATATCAGGATACTATGAAGAACTGTACTCCAACAAATTTGAAAATCTTGAAGATACAGACAGATTTCTAGAAACACACTACTTATATAAACTAACACAGATTGATTTGGAAAAGTTGAACAGATCCATAACAAAAGAAGAAATTGAACAGGTCATCAAAAAATTACCAATAAAAAACAGTCCTGGCCCAGATGGTTTCACCAGAGAATTCTACCAAATACTCAGAGAAGAACTGACACCAATCCTACTCAAACTATTCCAAAACATAGAAAAGGATGAAATCCTCCCTAGTTCATTTTATGAAGCAAGCATAACCTTGATACCAAAACCAGGCAAAGACATCACTCAAAAGGAAAACAGCAGACCAATATCTGTCATAAATATAGATGCAAAAATCTTAAACAAAATCCTAGCCAATAGACTTCAACAACATATCAAGGAAATCATTCATTATGAGTAAGTGGGCTTCATATCAGGTATGCAAGGATGGTTCAACACTAGAAAAAAAATCAACATCATCCTAACAAAGGACAAGAACCCCATGATGATATCAATTGATGCAGAAAAGGCATTTGATAAAATCGAACACCCATTCCTGATCAAAGCTCTCAGCAAAATAGGAATGGAAGGGACATTCCTCGACATAATAAAGGGCATCCATGCAAAACCAA
>NW_006942685.1:0-1209 GCF_000298275.1 Orycteropus afer afer | reverse complement strand
TTAGACAATGTTTCTGGACTATTCATAAATTTGCACAGTAATGTATCAGACAGTGTTTCTCTGCTACTCATAAGGTTTTCCCTGGCCAATTCTTTGAGAAGTGTATGGCCTCCTCCTTCTTCCTAGTCTGTCTCAGTCTGCAAGCTGGGCTGATATCTGTGCACCATGTGCACCCCACTGTGTTTGAAACACGAGTGGCGCAGCCTCAAGACTCACAGCAACACATCACCACAGTAGGACACACCCACAGACAAGTTTGTCTCCCTTAGCTGTTGGAAACCCCTCTAACCACCCTCACCTGGATCCCTGCAGCTAACTCCTCAATCTGTTCCAGTCCCCTTTGCCTTTTCTGTCCTCTCACTGCTTCCCGCCTTGCTGCTTGTTGGGGGGTGGCCTGGATTCCCTGTCTTCACCTGGGTCCCTAAGGTTGACTTCTCAACCTGTTCCAGTCCCCTTTGCCTTTTCTGTCCAGTCCCTGCTTCCCACCTTGCTGCCTGTTCTTAGGTCCCTGGAATCCAAATGGGAATGCTATCACTTTAAAATTCAAAATGGTTGCCCCTTGTAATCATTCAAAATGGCTGTGCCCTCAATCACTTTAAATATCTAAAATGGGCTTGTAAGCATTCAAAATCCCTCTGCCCTTGGTCACTTTATATATCCAAAATGGCCACCACTTGTCAGCATTCAAATTATTGCTCCCTTGATCACTTTAAATATCCAAAATGGGTTTGTAAACATTCAAAATGGCTCTGCCCTTGGTCACTTTAAATATCCAAAATGGCCACTGCTTGTAAACATTTAAAATGGCTGCTTCCTCAGTCACTTTAAATATTCAAAATGGCTGCCACATATCAACAAACAAAATGGCTGTGCCCTCCAAACAAGCAAGAAGGTCAGCAACAACAAAAACAACAAAGAAAACATGCAATATCTGGGGATAGGGCAATAAGAGAAAAAAGGCAAAGAAGGAGAATAATGGAGAAAAAATGGGAAAAATGCAAAAAGTAAAACAAGGAATGGGGTTAACCATCAGAAAAAGAAGAAAAAAAAATTGCAACCAGGAACAGGGAAAAGAAAAGAGCTGAAAACTAGGAACTGAGAGGGGAATAATAATAAAAAGAACAGAAGTATTAATAATAGTTGTAGTTTTAAAACATACAAAAGCAAGCAAACTAAAAACCAGAAAAAAGAAAGAGAAAGAAAAAAAAT
>NW_006942684.1:0-1209 GCF_000298275.1 Orycteropus afer afer | reverse complement strand
CTATAGGATAGAGTAGAGTTGGTCCATAGGTCCAAGCTGTAATCTACGGAAGCAGACAGCCATGTCCTTCTTCTGCAGAGCAGCTGGTAAGTTCAAACCACCAATTGTTTTTGGTTAGCAGCTGAGCAGTCAACCACTGCCCCACCAGGGCTCCTTGTAGCCAGAGACAGCAGATAGAAACAGAAAACAGGTTGTTGTGTGCCGTCGAGTCAGACCCAACTCATAGTGACCCCTCCTTGGGTTTCCGAGGCAGTATCACTACGGAAGTAGATTGCCCAACCTTCCTTCCAAGGAGTGGCTGGTGGGTTTGAACTTCCGGCCTTCTGGTTAGCAGTCAAGTGCCTCAACACCTCAAACCTCAGCACCTTTCTTCCCTTAAAAAGTTGTGGATTTACACAGTTTGAGGGAAGCTGTGTGCATACAATTCAATTACTGCTCTTTTAACATAAAAATCCCAGCAATTTTGGTGTAATTTATTCTGGACTTCCCAAGAAATTGGGTTCACTGATTTTAAAAGGAAAATGGATTTAATACTAGAATTCTTTGGAAAAGTTCAGCTACATCCAGTATAAATGTTTTGACCCAATGTTGGAAGCCGAAAAGCCCATTAGTATGGGTTTCTACCAGCTAGCACACTTACAGGCAAACTGAATTTCCAGGGTTCATGGTGTGTAACAGTAAGTTTTAAATAATTATACCAAAAGCATTGCCCAAGAGAGCTCCTTTGCTTGGAACTAGTTCTGAAACAGTGCCTTTCTTTCTGCTTAAGTGCTATTCTATTTAATCATTCTTTCTTTACTGGTTCACTTAGCCAACATTTTACTCATTTTGCTGTGAATCTCTGAGTTAAAGGCAAAGAAGGGCTTCCACTTCTGAGATCTGTTCAAGCCCAATGAACAAGTATTTAAACGTAACATTTGCTCTTCCTCTCTGAAATGGCAGATTATGTACAGTGATGTAATTATCCTTTACGGTCACAGGGCAGAGGAGGAGTCTGGAATGTGGACCATGATAAAGCCTTAACTTTATACATATATAAAGTTAAGTACTATATAACTATATATATACATATATATGTGTATATATATATTTATACTTACATTTATATATGTTGCTGTTGTTGTTGTTATGTGCCGTCGAGTCAAACCCGACTCATAGCGACCCCTCCTTGGGTTTCCAAGGTGGTATCTCTATGGAAGTAGATTGCCC
>NW_006942683.1:0-1160 GCF_000298275.1 Orycteropus afer afer | reverse complement strand
CCTGGCCTGCCAGCCACTGATCTATTAAAGAACTGCTTTTAACTGCCCTGAACAGAACTCCAAATAGAAACTTGAACGCTGTATTCTGGAAATCTCTATTGTTTTCCTCCCTTGGCACCCATTTCACCCTGTCCTCCCTGGTCCTCCTTACCGTTTTGAGGAGCTAGTTCATAAAGGCAGCCTGGGAAAAGTGGTATTTTGTGCTGGCATTGGTCACACTAAGTGTGGCCATTGGATGTACTTCCTCCATTTGGCTTGAGTTCTGCCCAGGACGGGCAAAGGGGCTGATAGCAGAGTGGACAAGTGATGGACTCTTGGGGACAGGGACAGCACTGCTGTGGACCTGGGTATCCTGGAGAGCAGGTCCAAGCCTGTTGATGTGGGCGATTACCCTTTTCTCTGCAGGAGACACCCACGGGATGGAGCAGGCCAGGCAAGTGTCCAGAAATGAGTGGGACACTTCTTCTGGAGCAAATAGGTCCCCAGGAAGCAGTGAGACTGGGGCAGGAGAAGCTGGTTCTGGAGCAGTGGCCACACAGAGGGGTGGGACGACATGTGGTTTGCAGCAAGTGCGTGTTGCACACACAGTGAAGATGTTGGAGGCCAGGGGTTCTGCACCCAGGATGACCCTCTTGGCCTTGGTGTGGCACTTATTGGACCTGCTGTGGAGGTCAGTGTTGGGGCTGGCATCACAGTGGCCTTTCCTTAAAACCATTCCACACAATACAGGAGGAATAAATACAAGACAGATATCAACTTGGAAAAATTCCTCTTCCTCCCACCCAGGACCTCTGTTTAAATCTGCCCAATTCTGTATCAGAAACTGGGCAGCCAAGACCTCAAGTTTCAGGAATGGGGCTGCCCATTGACCTTCCCACTATGAGTCTTCACCCTCATGGACTCTTCCTGTTCAGTAGCATTCAGACTGACGCCTACCACACCTCGTGCACAGCCTCCCACTCTCTGTGGACCCCTCAGAACCTTGACTGAGAGGTTGATACCTAAATGGAGTTGTCTAGGGAGATGGCAGGTGGTTTCCTATTTGCTGGGCATGGGGGCAGAAGGAGCTCTGGTGGTAGAGTGGTTAAAGCATTCAGCTGCTAAGCAAAAGATTGATGGTTAGAGCCCACCAGCTGCCCCAGAAGAAAGATGAGGCAGTC
>NW_006942682.1:0-1210 GCF_000298275.1 Orycteropus afer afer | reverse complement strand
CCACTAGCCACTTCTCAGGAGGAATATTGGGCAATCTACTTCCGTAGAGATACTGCCTTTGAAACCCAAGGATGGGTCTCTATGAGTCAGAAAACAAATCTAGGACAGTGAGTTTGGTTTGGTTTTGGTTTTTTCACTACAAGGGGTCATTGTCTATCTTTTAATATTTGTCATTACCTGGAGTCTCTGGGTGGCATGGAAGGTTATTGCAAACTGCTGCTTACTGAAAGACTGGAGGTTTGAGTACCCAGAGGCACCTTGGAAGATAGGCCTGATGATCTGCTTGTGAAAAAGAAGCCATAAAACTCCCTGTGAGGCACAGCTCCATTCGGACACACAGGAGTCACCATGAGTGGGAGTCAGCTCAATAACAACTAGTTTGGGAAATATATATGTATATGTTGGTGATGTTGTTAGGTGCCATCGAGTTGACTCCCACTCAGTGACCTCATGTACAATAGAACAAAACACTGCCTGGTCCTGTGACAGCCTCACAATCCTTGCTATACCTGAGCGCATCATTGTAGCCACCGTGTCAGTCCATCTTGTTGAGGGTCTTTCCCTTTCTCCTTAACTGTCCACTCCACCAAGCATGACATCCTTCTCCAGGGAATGGTCCCTTCTGACAACAAGACCAAAGTAGGTGAGACGAAGCCTGGCCATTCTCACCTCCAAGGAGCATTCTGGCTGCACTTCTTTCAGAACAGATGTTAGTTCTTTTGGAAGTCAATGGTACTTTCAGTATTCTTTCCTAACACCACAATTCGAAAACATCTAATCTTCTTCAGTCTTCCTTATTCCTTGTCTAGCTTTCACATGCATATAAAGTGATTGAAAACAACGTGGGTTGAGTTTGGTGCACCTTAGTTTTCAAAGAAACATCTTTGCTCTTCAGCACTTGAAAGAGGTCTTTTGAAGCAGATTTGCCCATTGCAATACATATTATATACATATACTTAAAAGCCCATTTATCCTTTAAGAAAATAATTAGTAAATTTTACTGAGGACCAGACTAAGCTTTTTACATGGTTTAACTCATTAACTCAAATAATCCTATAAGAGAGGTGTATTATTATAGTAAGGAGCTTTGGTAGCTTAGTGGGTAAGGCATTTGGCTGCTAACCAGAAGGCTGGTTGTTCAAATCCACTAGCCACTTCTCAGGAGGAATATTGGGCAATCTACTTCCGTAGAGATACTGCCTTTGAAACC
>NW_006942681.1:0-1150 GCF_000298275.1 Orycteropus afer afer | reverse complement strand
GTTCTGACTCATAGCAACTCTTCCTTGAGTTTCCAAGGTGATATCACTACGGAAGTATATTGCCCAACCTTCCTTCCGAGGAGTGGCTGGTGGGTTTGAACCACCAGCCGTCTGGTTAGCAGGCAAGTGTCTTAGCCACTATGCTACCAGAGCACTTGATTTTAGTAGCTGCTTAATAAATTTTACTCCTTGTCCTTCCAAAAAAAAAAAAAACATGTCTTTTGCCATATTTATGATATGTATTAAGGATTCATAGAGAATAGACATGGTTATTATCTCTTTTCCTCATTTTATTATCTACTCTCAAAGTAGCTATTTGATTAAGAAAGTCTGCCATATGTAAATACAATGAGCTTGAATCAGATTACCCAGAATGTAGACTTGTGCTATTTAATAGTCCATTCCGTATTGTAATTTTAGCTCTCGTTTTACTCTGAATCCCTCTCATTTTTGTCAATAATCATCTACAAGTTTAAAGAAATTGCTTCTGACAGTTTCCATGGAAACGCCTGTTAGACAGCAGAGAAACCAATCGTTATTTTATGTATAATTAGTAGATATTTTTTGTCTTATATTAAATATGCAGTGGGTTCCCTTCAAGTAGGATAGAATTTTCAAAAAACGTTTGTAAATTATATTCTACTGGGAGCTCTGATTTCCTCTTACTAGGTTCTGCCCTGTAATCTTAGAAGCTTGAAGAAATGGAGGCCATATGATATGGCTTAACTCCCTTGGCATGAGTCTCATTGACCTTAATGCTTACTCTTTTTCTGTGTCATTATCCTCAGCAAAGATGATGCTTCAGATTTCATAAGTGAAATGTTTTCATGAACAGCATAACTGCTCCTCTCGGTCCCTCCTTTAGATTATTATAGTCCTCTACTTGCAATAGATTCTGATGACTTCATCTTAAGTCAGTTCTGATGTAAGTTGATGTAAGTCACATACCTCTTTTTTTTTTTTCACACAGCTAGTACGTGACAGAGCTGTTGTTGTTATGTGCCGTTGAGTCGGACTTTCCGAGGCAATGTCACTATGAAAGTAGATTGCTCCGTCTTCCTTCCGAGGAGTGGTCTAATTTAGCAGTCAACTAATCAAAAATGTTCCTGTGGCTTGAAGAGACCGTTGGCCTCAAAGCTCTTGGACTATT
>NW_006942680.1:0-1198 GCF_000298275.1 Orycteropus afer afer | reverse complement strand
AGCTACTCAGCTGCTTGTGGTAGATCCCACCATGGAGTTGATTGCCAGTCTCATCATGGGGAGTAACTACCACCAGCTGCCCAGCCACTCAACCAGACCCGGCCAAGTTGACACACAAACATAACTACCGCACTGAGTATTTTATCAAGAATGGGTGTTGGATTTTGTCAAAAGCCTTTTCTGCATCAATTAATATGATTGTGTTGTGCTTTCCTTCATTTTATTTATGTAGCTAATTACTTTCATTGCTTTTCTAATGTTGAACCATCCTCGTGTACCTGGCATTTGGTCATAATGCCATTTGGTCATAATGTGTTATATTTTTTGATATGCTGTTGGATTCTGCTGACTAGTATTTTGTTAAGAATCTTTGTGTCAATGTTCATGAGGATATTGGTCTGTAATTTTTCTTTTCTAGTGATGTCTTTGCTTGGTTTTTGGTTTCAACATTGTGCTTGCTTTGGAAAATGAGTTTGGTAATACTCCATCCTTTTCTGTGTTCTGGAATAGTTTGAGTAGTAGGTGTCAGGTCTTCTTTGAATGTTTGACAAAATTCACCAGTGAAGTCATCTCTGCCAGGACTATTTTTGTTGGGAGTTTTGTGTGTGTGTGTGTGTGTGTCCTTTTCAGTATCTTCTAGTGTCATAAGTCTGTTAAAATTTTCTACCTCAGATTATATTAGTTTGAATAAGTAGTATATTTCTAGAAATTTGTCCATTTCTTCAGGTTTTCAAGTTTGTTGGATACAATTCTTCATAGTATCTTGATATCCTTTTTGTGTCAGTTGGTTCTGGTGTGACATCTCCTATTTCATTTCTTATTAACGTTATTTGTATTTTCTCCTTCCTTTCCTTTGTTAAATTTGCCAGTGGTTTGTCTATTTTACTAATCCTTTCAAGGAACCAACTTCTAATCTTGTTGATTCTTTCTATTGTTTTTCTGTTTTCTGTTTCCTTTCTTCTTTTTTGGTTGAATCTTTATTATTTCTTTTGTTTAAGGGACTGTAGACTTTTTTTGCTGCTTTTTTTCTAATCATCAGAGAAGGTGGGTTAAAGTGTTGATTTTGGCTTTTTCTTCTCCTTTGATATGCATTTATTTCTATAAATTGTCTTCTGAGCACTGCTTTTGCTGTGTCCCAAACATTTTGATATGTTGTGTTTTCATTCTCTAGAATTCATGGATTTTTTTTTTTTTTTTT
>NW_006942679.1:0-1159 GCF_000298275.1 Orycteropus afer afer | reverse complement strand
AAGGAAGGGCTGCTTATGCACAGGGAGACAGCTCAGGGGGCAGGAGTGCATGGAGGGATGGACACAGGGTAGAGGTAACTATGGGGAGGAAGCAGGAGGGAAGCTGTTGCATTGTTGTAAACTGTGGTCAATGTCATGAGACAAAGTGTATGTGAACTGCTGTATGGAAAGTGAATTTGCTCTGTAAATTTTCACCCAAATCACATTTATAAATAAATAAATAAAACAAGTCCAAGAGAGCCAACATATGGTCTAGAATATATCACTTCTGAATTTAGACACCATCTAAAGAATAGATTTGATGCATTGAACACCAATATCTGGAAACCAGATGAATCATGGGATGACATCAAGAGCATCATCCATGAAGAAAGTAAGAGTTCACTAAAAAGACAACAAAAAAAGAGAAAACCAAAACAGATGACAGAAGAAACTCTGAAACTTGCTCTTGAGCAGAGAGCAGATAAAGCAAATGGAAGAAATGACAAGATAAAAGAATCAACCCAAAGATTTCAAAGAGCAACTTGAGAAAGCAAAGCCGATTACTATAATGAAATGTGAAAAGACCTGGAGTTAGAAAACCAAAAGGGAAGAACACGCTCAGCATTTCTCAAGCTGAAATAATTGAGGAAAAAAATTAAGCCTCAAGTTGCAATATTGAAAGATTCTAAGGGCAAAACATTGAATGATGCAGGGAACATTGAAAGAAGATGGAAGGAATACACAAAGTCACTGTACCAAAAAGAACTTGTCGATCTTCATCCATTTCAGGAGGTGGCATATGATCTACAACCAATGGTACTGAAGGAGGAAGTCGAAGATGTAATGAAGGAATCGGTGAAGAACAAGGCTCCGGGAATTGACGGAATACCCATTGAGATATTTCAACAAACGGATGCCAGACTGGAGGCACTCACTCAGTTATGCCAAGAGTTTTGGAGGACAGCTATCTGGCCAAGTGACTGGAGGCAATCCATATTTGTACCCATTCCAAAGAAAGGTGATGTCACAGAATGTGGAAATTATCAAACAATATCATTAATATTGCACGCAAGTAAGAGCTTACTGAAGGTAATTAAAAAATGGTTGCAGCGGTATATTGACAGAGGACTTCCAGAGATGCAAGCTGGATTCAGAAGAGGATGTGGAACAAGGGATA
>NW_006942678.1:0-1210 GCF_000298275.1 Orycteropus afer afer | reverse complement strand
TTCAAGGCTTTTATCCCCTTTCTCCTGCTCTTCTGGCCTGCTACTCTGGGCGGGCCTGAGTTTCCCTTCCTCACCTAATCCCTTCGGCTGATTGCTCTTCTATCTGGGTTCAAGGCTTTTATCTCCTTCCCTGCTCTTCCGGCCTGCTATTCTGGCGTCCCTGCATTGTCTCTCCTCACCTGTAAGCCTGGGGCTGACATCACATCATACACAGAACAAAATCAAGATGTTTCAAAGACCTAAATATAAAACCCAAAACTATAAATCTCATCAAAAATAAAAAAGGACAAACTTAGGCACCCTAATTTATTGCAAAAATAAATGATCAAACAGAGCATAAAGTGCACAAAGAGCAAAAGATAAACCAGATGATTGTTTTCTTTTAAAAATATAATTCTTGTTCACATCAAAAGACTTCTCCTAAAGAGTGAAATAGAAACTGTACTCTGGCAAAAAATATTTGGAAATGACATATCTAATGAGGGACTTATCTCTAAAATTTATAGACAACTTTAACACCTCAGTATCAAAAAAAAAAAAAAAAAAAAACCCTAACAATCCAATTCAAAAATGAGCAAAGAACATGAACAGATACTTCACTAAAGAAGATATTCAGGCAGCCAATAAACACATGAAAAAATGTTAGTCATCATTAGCCATTTTTGTTGTTAGGTGCTGTAGAGTTGGTTCCAACTTTTACCAACCCTATGTACAGCAGAATGAAACATTGAGCAGTCTTGCACCATCCTTAGAATCCTTGCTATACCTAAACCTGTCTTAGCAGCCAATGTGTCAGTCTATCTATTTGAGAGTCTTCTCTTTTTCACTGACCTTCTGCTTTACTACTTATGATATCCTTCTCTAGGGAATGGTCCCTTCTGACACATGACCAAAGTAGGTGAGACAAAGTCTGGCTGTTCTTGCTTCCAAGGGGCATTACTGGTGCTCTTTTTCCAGGACAGATTTGTTCATACTTCTGGAAATCTATAGTATTGTCAATATTATTTTCCAACACCACAACTCAAAAGCATTAGTTCTTCTTCAGTCATCCTTATTCATTGTCCAGCTTTCACATGCATATGAGACAATTAAATATACAAAGACTGGAGTTAGGTACACCTTAGTCTTCAAAGTGACATCTTTGCTCTTCAGCTCTTTAAAGAGGTCTTTTGCAGCAGATTTAAATATGCTGTCTGATTTCTTTTCTTTT
>NW_006942677.1:0-1210 GCF_000298275.1 Orycteropus afer afer | reverse complement strand
TTTTCACGCAAATTCTTCTGCTAGTTGGGATTTAGTCCAATTCTGCATCCTTTCCTTCAAGGCTCAGGGGTCCAAGATTATCTTCTGTGTCTGCGTTAATTGGTTTCCCTTTTCTTTGTTGAAGAGGGTCTGTGCAATCCTTCTGCCTAGTCCGCCATCTTGCCCCGCCTCCCTAAGGCTATCGCCAGTTCATTCTTATATACTTTTCACTTATTTTACATTCAGTAAACCAAAAAAAGGTTTTGTATTTTATGTGAGGTATAAGGTATGGTGAAGATTTCAAAATAAGAATAAACACATACACTAAGATTGTTATTCTTTTCTCAAGAGTTTTTCCATAGGTGGTTTGAGTGGCTAAAAGATAAAAGAAAGAAGGAAATGATGATAGCATTTGAGTGAATCTGAAGTCATTTTTGAATTCCATCAAGCACACTGATTCACTTACTGCCAAGGAAAAATAAATAAATAAAAGATTAGGGCATGCATTTAGGGAAATGCAGCTCAGGAAGTATCAGTATTCCTATCAGTAAAAATAAAATTGTTTAACATTGCTAGAGCTACTAAATTAAAATATATGGCTGCTTTTTCATCCAGTAATATGATTTGAAATTATGACATTTAAAAGAGCAGAGAGAATTAAGGAAGTGCAAATGCAGCCTGTTAACAAGATTTCATCTGAATATTAAGTATAACAAATGATTTGACTACAGACTCCATTTTCTCATGCAGGATTACTCCATCATTTCTAGAAGGAAATTCACTGAATTCAATTAAAGCTAATTTCCGATTATAAGTGAGATGCTCTCTTCTTCTCATGGCATGAAAGGCCCTTGAGCTTTAGAATCCATTTAAAAATTCTGAATTGTGATATCGGACTCTGTATAAAGAATAGGTCAACACCCACATTAGATAAAGGTTTGCCAGTTTGGAAAGCCTATGCTAAATGCTTTGTTTTTCTTAGGATTCTCTGTCTCTGCTTGCTTGTCTCCTAATGTCAGTCTTAGTAGGCTTTGCTCAGAGTTCTTTATTTCACATAAAAGTCTTAAATGTAGACTGTCCAGGTTTTCCTTAGTACTTCCTGCTAAAGGAAGTTGGAGCTCTGGTGGCAGAATGCACTTTACTGCTAACCAGAAGGCTGGTGGTTCAAACCTACCAGCCAGTCCTCAGAAGGAAGGTTGGGCAATCTACTTCTGTAGTGATACCACCTCAG
>NW_006942676.1:0-1210 GCF_000298275.1 Orycteropus afer afer | reverse complement strand
ATTTCCCCTTCTATTTCTATTTTGCTGAAAGTTTTTATCAGGAATGGGTATTGGATTTCATCAAATGCTTTTTCTGCATCAATTGATATGATCATATGTTTTTTTTGTTTTATTTATGTGATGGATTACATTGATGGTTTCTGATGTTGAACCATTCTTGCATACTTGGTAAGAATCCCACTTGGTCATAGTGTATTTTTGATGTGTTGTTGGATTCTGTTAGCTACAATTTTGTTGAAGATTTTTGCATCTATATCCATGAGCTATATTGTTCTTTTTAGTGGTGTCTCTGGTTGCATAGTGCCTAAAGCATTTGACTGCTAACCAGAAGCCTAGTTGTTCAAACCCACCAGCCACTCCTCACAAGGAAGATTGGACAATCTACTTCCATAGTGATATTGCCTCAGAAACCCAAGGAGGGGTCTCTATGAGTTGGATCCTACTCCACAGCAGTGAGTTTAGTTTTTGGTTTGGTTTCAGTGTCTTTACCTGGTCTTTGTATCAGGTTTATGCTTACTTCATAGGATGAATTTTCTATGGTCTGGAATAGTTTGAGTAGTATAGGTGTCAGCTCTTTTCTCAACGTTTGATAGAATTCTCCAGTAAAGCCACCTGGAGCAGGACATTTTTGTGTGGGGAGTTTTTCATGACATGCTCAATTTCTTCTTTTGTTATGGGTCTGTTCAAGAATTCTGCCTCAGATTGCATTAGTTTAGGTAGGTCTCGTGTTTCTAGAAATTCATCCATGTCTTCCAGATTTTGAATCTGTTGGAGTACATTTCTTCATAATATTCTGTTATTATCACTTTATATCACTTTGTTCTGTTGTGATGTTACCCATTTCAGTTATTTTTCATGTTATTTGCATCTTCTATTTATTTTCCTTTGTTAAATTTGTCATGGCTTGTCAACTTTGTTAATATTTTTGAAGAATGAGTTTCTTGTCTTGTTGATTTTCTTCATTGTTTTGTTTCTTTTTTATTTATTTCTGCCTGATCTTTATTATTTCCTTTCTTCTGGATACCGTAAGTTTCTTTTGTTGCTCTTTTTCTAATTGTTGGTGTTGAGATAAAGTGTTGATTCTGATTCTTCTTTTTCAATGTGTGCATTTATTACTATAAATTGATCTATGAGTGCTGCTTTCTCTGTGTCCCAAAGGTTTGGTAAGTTATATTTTCATTATCATTTGTTTCTAGGAACTTTTTTATTT
>NW_006942675.1:0-1154 GCF_000298275.1 Orycteropus afer afer | reverse complement strand
CAGCATTACGCTAAACCAAAACCTTATGTTATAAGAAAACTATAGACCAATGTCCCTCATACACATTGTTATTGTTATGTGCTGTCAAGTTGGACCGGACTCATAGTGACCCTCCTTGGGTTTCCGAGGCAGTATCACTACGGAAGTAGATTGCCTAACTTTCCTTCCCAGGGGTGACTGGTAGGTTTGAACCTCCAGCCTTCTGGTTAGCAGTCAAATGCCTTAGGCACTAGCTACCAGATGCACATAGACACAAAAATTCTAAATAAAATTTTATGAAAATTGAACAATATAAAAAGGATAATGCATATGACCAAGTAAGGTTTGTCCCAGGAACTCCAAAATAGATGTCAGACGAGACTCTGAAACTTGCTCTTCAATAGTTGTTGTTGTTGTTGTATGCTGTTGAGTTGGACCTGACTCATAGAGACCCTCCTTGGGTTTCCAAGGCGATATCACTACGGAAGTAGATTGCCCAACCTTCCTTTCGAGGAGTGGCTCGTGGGTTGAACCACCAGCCTTCTGGTTAGCAGTCAAGTGCCTCAGGCACTATGCTATCAGAGCTCCTGCTCTTCAATAGAGAGTAGGTAAAGTGAGTGGAAGAAATGATGACATAAAAGAGCAGAACAGAAGATTTCAAAGAGTGTCTGGAGAACACAAAGTAAAATATTATAATGAAATGTGCAAAGACCTGGAATTAGAAAAACAAAAGGGAAGAATACACTCAGCATTTCTGAAGCTGAAAGAACTGAAGAAAAAAATCAGGCCTCAAGTTGCAATTTTGAAGGATTCTAAGGGCAAAATCTTGAATAATGCAGAAAGCATCAAAAGAAGATGGAAAGAAGACACAGTGTCACTGTACCAAAAAGAAGTGGTCAACCTTCAACCATTTCAGGAGGTAGCATATGATCAAGAACCAATGGTCTTGAAGGCAGAAGTCTAAGCTTCACTAAAGGAATTGGCAAAGAAAAACAAGGCTCCAGTAATTGATGGAATACCCATTGAGATATTTCAACAAATGGATGCAACACTAGAGGCACTTACTTATTTTTTTAAATTTTATTTTGATTTGGGTAAAGATTTACAGAGTAAATTCACTTTTCATACAGCAGTTCACATATACTTTGTCTCATGTCATTGACCAAAATTTACAA
>NW_006942674.1:0-1177 GCF_000298275.1 Orycteropus afer afer | reverse complement strand
ATCACAAAACAAGAAATTGAACAGATCATTTAAAAAAAAAAAAAACCTCCCAATAAAAAAGTCCTGGCTCAGATGGCCTCTGAGAAGAATGAGAATTCCTGAACATTTAATTGTACTCATGAGGAACCTGTACACAGACCAGGAGGCTATCATTAAAACAGAACAAGGCGATATTGCATGTCTTAAAATCAGAAAGGGAGTGTGTCAGGGTTGCATCCTTTCACCATATTTATTCAATCTGTATGCTGAGCAATTAACTTGAGAAGCTGGACTATATGAAGAAGAACATGGCATCAGGATTGGAGGAAGGTTCATTAACAACCTGAGATATTCACATGACACAACTTTGCTGAAAGTGAGGATGACTTGAAGCACTTACTGGTGAAGATTAAAGACTACAGTCTGGAGTCTGGATTACACCTCAATATAAAGAAAACAAAAATCCACACAACAGGACCAATAAGCAGCATCATGATAAATAGAGAAAAGATTGAAGTTGTCAAAAATTTCCTATTGCTTGGTTCTACAATCAACATCAATGGAAGCAACAGTCAAGATATCAAAAGACATATTGCATTAGACAAATCTGCTGCAAAAGACCTCTTTCAAGTGATGAAGAGCAAAGACATCTCCTTGAAGACTAAGATGCACCTAACCTAAGCCATGGTATTTTCAATTGTCTCATATGCATATGAGAGCTGGACAATGAATAAGGAAGAGTGAAGAAGAGTTAATGCTTTTGAGTTGTGGTGTTTGCGAAGAATGCTGAAAGTACTGTGGATTACTAAAAGAACTAACAAATCTGTCCAGGAAGAAGTGCAGTCAGAGTGCTCGTTGGCTGCAAGAATGGCCAGACTTTGTCTCATCTACTTTGGCCATGTTGTCAGAAGGGACCATTCTCTGGAGAAGGATTTCATGCTTGGTAAAGTGGAGGGTCAACAAAAAAGGGGAAGGCCCTCAATGAGATGGATTGACACTGTGGCTGCAGCAATGGACTCAGGTATAATAGGGATTGTGAGGCTGGCGCAGCACTGGGCAGTGTTTCATACTGTTGTACGTAAGTTCACTATGTTGTTGTGGTTAGGTGCTGTCAAGTCGTTTCCAACCCACAGCGACCCCATGCACAGCAGAACGAAACACTGCCTGATCCCGTGCCAGCTCCACAATCCCTGCTATA
>NW_006942673.1:0-1210 GCF_000298275.1 Orycteropus afer afer | reverse complement strand
TATTTACATCATCTCTTTCTTTTCTTTTGTTAGATTTGCCAATGGTTTGTCAATTTTGTTAATCTTTTTGAAGAACCAACTTCTTGTTTTTTTTTGTTTGTTGTTGTTGTTTTGTTTTCTGTTTCATTTATTTCTGGTCTGATCTTTATTATTTCCTTACTCCTGGATACTGTAGGTTTCTTTTGTTGTTTTTTTCTAATTGTTGGTGCTGTTGAGTTAGAGTGTTGATTTTGTTTCTTCTTTTTTGATGTATGCATTTATTACTATAAATTGACTTCTGACTACTGCTTTTGCTGTGTCTCATAGGTTTTGGTATGATGCATCTTCATTCTAGTTTGTTTCTAGGATTTTTTTTTTTATTTCACTCTTTATTTCTTCTATTACACAGTAGGTTTTGAGCAGTGTGTTTTTCAGCTTCCACATGATGTCTTTTCTTTGATCTTCCTATTCTAATTTTATAGCCTTGTGGTCTGTGAAGATGCTTTGTAGTATTTCAGTGTTTTTTAATTTATTGAGGCTTGTTTTACGTCCTAACATATGATCTGTTCTGGAGAATGACCTGTGTGTACTGGAGAAGAATGTGAATTGTGCTTTCATTGGGTGGAGTTCTCTGTATATGTCTGTTAGGTTGAGTTGGTTGATTATGTTATTGAGTTCTTCTATATCTTTATTGAGTGTTTTTCTAGTTGATCTGTCTGCCCTTGATAGTGGTGTGTTAAAGTCTCCTACTACTATTGTAGAGTTGTGTATTTTCCCTTTCAATTCAGTTAATATTTGCTTCATGTGTTTTGGAGCACTTTCATTGGGTGCATAAATATTTATTATAGTAATGTCTTCTTGGTCAATTGACCCTTTCAGCATTATATTGTGTCTTTCTTTGTCTTTCATGCTGTTTTTCACCTTAAAGTCTATTTTATCAGAAATTAGTATTGCTACTCTTGCTCTTTTTTGGTTACCATTGGATTGTATATTTTTTTCCACCCCTTAACTCTTAATTTGTTTTTATCTTTGGGTCTCTTGTAGGCAGCATATCGATGGGTCTTCTTTTTCTTATCCAATCTGCTACTCTCTTTCTCTTGAGTGGTGCATTTAGTCCATTGACATTGAGTGTAATTAGTGATAGGTATGAATTGAGTGCTGTCATTCTATTGTGTTTTTTGTCATATTGTTGGGGATTTCCTTAGTCCAAATTCTTTTCTATGCTGAGTTC
>NW_006942672.1:0-1210 GCF_000298275.1 Orycteropus afer afer | reverse complement strand
CACCTTTGTAATGGAGACCTGGGTTTAATCATGGCCTATGAACCTCCTGCATAGTCACCACCATCTCTCAGCTGAAGGATTGTGTGATGCTAAACTCCCACAATGGGCCTAACCGATGAGGATGGACAAGTTGATTTACTTCTGAAAAATGAGCCAATGAAAACCCTTTTTTTTTTTTGGTTGTTTGTTGTTTTGTTTATGTAAACCCTGTGGAGCACACAGTCAGATCTGTACTCAGTCATGGAGATGGCTCAGGACTGGGTTGTTTCCTTCTGTTGTGTGTGAGGTCACCATGAATTGGGGGCCAACTTGATGGTTGCAAAGAACAGGTACAGGAAAAGAGGTTTTCACAATGCCATCCAAGTCTCTGGACTCAGTATCTAGGGGCAGAATGATGCTAGTCACTGAGAATCAGGTTATTTTGTATTGTTAGGTTCCATCAAGTTGGCTCGGACTCCTAACAACCCTATGTGCAACAGAATAAAACACTGCCTGGTCCTGCACCATCCTCACAATATTTGCTATGCTTGAGCCCATTCTTGCAGCCACTGTGTCAGTCTCTCTCATTGAGAGTCTTCCCCTTTTTCACTAACCCTCTACATGATGACCTTACAGGGACTGATCTCTTCTGACAACATAACCAAAGTAGGTGAGATGAAATCTGGACATTCTCACTTCTAAGGAGCATTCTGGCTGCACTTATTCCAGGAGAGATTTGTTTGTTCTTCTGACAGTGCATGGTGTTTTCAATACTCTTTGCTAACACGAAATTCAAAGGTATCAATTCTTCTTCAGTCTTTCTTGTTCATTGTCCAGCTTTCACATCCATATGAGGTGATTGAAAACACCATGTCCTGGTTAGGCTTACCTTCATCTTCAAAGTGACATCTGTGCTCCTTGAAGAGGTCTTTTGTAACAGATTTGTCCAGTGTAATATGACATATGATCTTTTGACTCCTGCTTCCATGGGTGTTGATTGTGAATCCAAGTAAAATGAAATTTTTGACAACTTCAGTCTTTTCTCCATTTATCATGATGTTACTTATTGGTCACTTGAGATGATTTTTGTTTTGTTTTTGTTGAGGTTGCATACTGGGTAAGGCATTGTGATAGTTGAAGATGTGTCAACTTGGCTGGACTCCAGTTGTGAGTGGTGGTTCCCATGATGGGATCAGATGACTGAGTTCTGAGTGGCCGGTCTGCCCAAGGG
>NW_006942671.1:0-1210 GCF_000298275.1 Orycteropus afer afer | reverse complement strand
TAAGGTGGATAAACCTAGAGGACATTATACTGAGTGAAATTAGGCTATCACAAAAGGACAAATATAGGAGACCATTACTGTAAAAAAGTCAAGAAAAGGTTTACACCCAGAAAGATTAATTCTTTAAAGGTTACCAGGGGTAGGAGGGGAAAAGAGGGTAAATCACAAACTGGAGGGTAGACACATGTTAATGTGGGTGAAGGGGATGGCAATATACAATAAAGGGAAGGTCAGCACAAAATTGTCAAGGCATAGGAAGACACTAGGAGGAGCACACGAGGTAAGGCAACAAAGGTAAACACTATTACATACACAATTCTGCAATAATAGTAACAACAATAATCTGAGTGGATATATAGATTCTACAGCTGAACAGGGATAGGAAGGTGAATGGGACTACACCCATGAATATATATATAGGTTTGACAGAGGATATTTCTACATATGTATTTTTATGTGCTACATATATATCCATGAATATAGTAGAGCATACAGGGGGTAAGGCTATGAAAACTTCTTACCTATAACCAAATACCTTGAGAGAATGAGTCACTGGGCATGGAGGCTCAGTACTCTAGTCTCAGGAGACACTAAGATCAATGGACATAACTCAGTCCACAAAGACAATGTTCTATATCCTACTTTGCTGAGGAGTGACTGGGTTCTTGAAAGCTTGTGAGGAGCCATCTAAGGTGCAAGCAACTATTGGTCTCTCCCCATCCAGAGCAAAGAAGAGTGAAGAAAATCAAAGATGCAAGGAAACAATGAGTCCAAAGGACTAACAGACCACATGAAGCCCAGCCTCCACAACCCTGAGACCAGAACTAGGTAGTGCTCAGCTACCAACTGCCGACCTCTCTGAAAGGGATCACAATAGGAGATTTCAGATAGGGTAGGAGAAAAATGTGGAATGAAACTCAAAACAAACAAAACAAAACTTGTCTGATGAGGACTGGTGGAACATCCCAGACTATGGCCCTTAGACACCCTTCAAGCTGGGAACTGAACTCATCCATTGCTCATCTTTCAGACAAACAATAACTCACTGCCATCAAGTCAATTCCAACTCATAGCAACCCTATAAGACAGAGTAGGACTGTCCCACAGGGTTTCCAAGGCTATACGTCTTTACGGAAGCAAACTGCCTCATCTTTCTCCCACAATGCGACTGGTGGGTTTGAACCTCCAACTTTTTGGTTAGCAGCCAACA
>NW_006942670.1:0-1211 GCF_000298275.1 Orycteropus afer afer | reverse complement strand
CTACGGAAGTAGATTGCCCAACCTTCCTTCCAAGGAGTGGCTGGTGGGTTTGAACAGCCAGCCTTCTGGTTAGCAGTCAAGTGCCTTAGGCACTACACTACCAGGGCTCCCATGTTATAGCAGCATATGGTATATTCTCAATAAATACTTGGCACATTGAACTTAATCAAATTACATTAGTAAATAAACAAAAGCAAAACCACAGCCATTGAGTAGATTCTAACTCATGGCAACCCTATTGGACAGAGTAGAATTGCTCATGGTGTTTCCAAAGCTGTAAATCTTCATGGAAGCAGAGTGCCACATCTTTCTCCTGCAGAGCCATTGGTGGATTTCAACTGCCTAAATATTGGTTAGCAGCCAAGTGATCTGTGGTATTTAAGGTTGTGTGTCAACTTGGCTGGGCCTGGTTGAGTGATTGGGCAGCTGGTGGTAGTTATTCCCCATGATGAGACTGGCTATCAACTCCATGGTGAGATCTACCACAAGCAGCTGAGTAGTTGCTTGAAGGATGTGGTCTGCTTCCCATATATAAACAGCTTTAGGAGTGGTCTCTAGCTTACGGCATGCTGAATCTTGGATGTAGCTGAGTCGTTCAGTAGCCTGCCATGCTCTGCTGATCTTGGGACTTTTGGTGGACTTGAATCAATGGCCTGCTGTGTTGTTTGGTAACATTGAGACCATGCCTTTTTTACTTGTTGACCTTGGGTTTGTCAGCCTCAGCAGCCAGCAGCTGCCTGAGTGAAGAAAAAGCCTCCAGCTTCAGGGGGCTGGGAGCAGGAGGCAGCGCTGAAGCCCAAGATTGAGGGGCTTTCACCCAGCCCCTAGAGCCTGGCACTTTGAACTTGGACTTAAAGCCTCCAAACTGTAAGAAAGTAAACTGTTTGTTAAAGCCATCCCATTTGTAATCAGAACACAGTTTAACCACCACTGTGTCACCATGGTTTGCCACTTTAGTAAATAAGCAGGTCATATACTTTCTTTCCCATTTTAAGCATCATAAAAATAAGGCTTCAGGAGGATTAGTCAACATGCCCAAATCAACCTAAAGTTGATAAATTGCCTATGACTGATGTGCTTGTCTTGGGAACTCTGGTGGTATAGTGCCTAAGGCATTTGATTGCTGCCCAGAAGGCTGGCGGTTCAAACCCACCAGCCACTCCTCAGAAGGAAAGTTGGGCAATCTACTTCTGTAGTGAGACCACCTTGGA
>NW_006942669.1:0-1211 GCF_000298275.1 Orycteropus afer afer | reverse complement strand
TTAATTCAGATTCAGAAGAGAATGTGGAGTAAAGTGTGTTATTGCTGATGATATAAGATGGATCTTGGCTGAAAATAGAGAATACTTGAAAGATGTTTACCTTTTTTTAATTGAGTAATCAAAGGCATTTTACTGTGTGGATCATAACAAATTATGACTAACATTGCAAAGAATTGGAATTCCAGAACATTTATTTGTGGTCATAGGAACCTGTATATACACTGAGAAGCAGTTGTTCAAAGAGAACAATAGGATACTGCATGGTATAAAATCAAAAAAGGTGTGCATAAGGGCTCTGTTCTTTTACCATACTTATTCAATCTGTATGTTGAGCAAATTATCTGAGAAGCTGGACTATCTGAAGAAGAACAAGATATCAGGATTGGAGGAAGACACACTAGCAACCTGTGATATGTAGATAACACAATCTTGCTTGCTGAAATTGAAGAGGACTTGAAGCATTTATTGAAGAAGATCAAAGAGTACAGTCTTCAGTATGGATTACATTTCAATATAAAGAAAAAAAAATCCTCACAACTGGACTGATAAGTAACATCATTATAAATGGAAAAAAAAAGATTGAAGTTGTCAAGTATTTCATTTTAATTGGATCCACAATCAACACTCACAGGACCATCAATCAAGAAATCAGATGACATGTTGCAGTGGCCAAATCTGCTGCAAAAGACCTCTTTCAAGCATTGAAAACCAAATATGTCACTTTAAGGACTAAGGTGTGCCTGACTCAAGCCATGTATTTTCAATTGCTTCACCCAGCAGCTGCTCCGCAGAAGGAAGACAGGGCAATATACATCCATAAAGATTTACAGCCTCAGAAACCCAATGGGGGGTCTCTATGAGTCAGAAACAACTTCATGGCAGTGAATTTATATGCATGTGAAATCTGTACAATAGGTAAGGAAGATGAAAGAAGGATTAAGGTGCTGGTGAAGAATGTTGGATATACATTAGGCTGGGTTCTCTAGAGAAACAAAACCAGTAAAGCTTATATATATATAGAAAAAAAAAATTTATCTTAGGAAAATAGCTCACACGCTTATAGAAGCTGGCAAGTCCAAAGTTCTTGGATCAAATATCAAGCTGGAGGCTTTTCCCAACTCTTGCAGCCACAGGGGCTGAGGAGCTCAAGGTTGGCAGGCAGTATACTGGCTGTTGACTCCAACGAATGACGAATCCAAGATCTCCAGGCC
>NW_006942668.1:0-1174 GCF_000298275.1 Orycteropus afer afer | reverse complement strand
TCCTTCTATTTTCTGTTTCATTGATTTCTGCTTGCACTTTTATTATTTCTTTTCTTCTGGTGACTGTACGCTTTTCTTGCTGTTCTTTTTCTAATTGTTGGAGACATGTTTAAAGTGTTGATTTTGGTTCTTTTTTCTTTTTTGATGTATGCATTTATTGCTATAAATTGGCCTCTGATCACTGCTTTTAGTGTGTCCCAAAGATTTTGGTATGTTATGTTTTCATTCTCATTTCATTGAAAAGAATTTTAGAATTTCAATTTTTATTTTTTCTCTTACCCAGTCTTTCTCAAGGAAGGTGCTGTGCAGTTTCCATGTGTTTACTCTTTTTCTATAGATCTTCCTATTGTTGATTTCTAATTTGATAGCATTAATATCTGAGAAGATGCTTTGCAGTATTTCAATGTTTTTAAATTTATTAAGGCTTCCTTTATGGACTAACATATGGTCTATCATGGAAAATGTTCCATGTGCTCTGGAATAGAATGTATATTGTGCTGTTGTTGGGTGAAGTGCTCTATAGATGCCTATAAGGTCAAGTTGGGGGACTGTATTGTTTAGCTCTTCTGCGTCTTTGTTGAGTTTCTCTCCTGTTGTTCTCTTTCATTGAAAGCGGTGTATTAAATTCTCCCACTATGACTGTGGAGTCATCTATTTGCCTTTTCAGCTCTTTTAAAGTCTGATTTATGTATTTTGGGGCTCTTTCATTGGGTCAATAGATATTTATTATGGTTATATCTTCTTGTTCAGTTGCTCCTTTAATCATTATATAATGTCCTTTCTTGTCTTGTATGGTGGTTTTTGTCTTAAAGTCAATTTGATCAGAAATTAATATTGCCACTCCTGCTCTTTTATGTTTGCCATTTGCTTGATATATCTTCTTCCAACCTTTGATTTTTAGTCTATTTTTGTCTTTGTCTCTAAGGTGTGTCTCTTGTAGACAATATATTGATGGGTTTTGTTTTCTTATCCAATCTGCAGCTACCCATCTCTTGAGTGGTGCATTTAATCCATTAACCTTCAGAGTAATTAATGACAAATATGAATTGTTGCTGTCATTTTGTTATGTATTTTGTCTTGGTGTCCCTGGTTTCTTTGTTCCCTATTATTTCCTGGGCTGAGCTCATTATGTTTATGAATCGTGTTATCATTTCCTTTGTTGCTGTTGTTTTAG
>NW_006942667.1:0-1161 GCF_000298275.1 Orycteropus afer afer | reverse complement strand
ACAAGTAAAAAGGTACAGTCTCAATGTTACCAAACCACACGGCAGGCCATTAACTTAAGTCCATTGTAAGTCCCAAGGTCGGCAGAGCATAGAAGCTGCTGAGCAATGACATGGCTACATGCAGGGTCCAAGAGTGCCATAGGCTAGCTACTACCCCCAAGGCTTCTCCTTATATACAGGAAACAGACTATATCTCAAAAGCAGCTATTCAGTTGCTTGTGGTAGATCCCACCATGGAGTTGATTGCCAGTCTCATCATGGGGAATAACTACCACCAGCTACCCAGCCACTCGACCAGGCCCAGCCAAGTTGGCACACAAACATTACCACTACAAGTGGTGATAGAAGGTATCCTTGTCTGGTTCCCATTCACAATGGAAATGCTTTGAGTCTCTCTCCATTGAGAATAATATTGGCTGTTGGTTGTGTATATATGCCCTTTATTATGCTGAGAAATTTCCCTTCTCTCTCTATTTTGTGGAGAGTTTTTATCAAGAATGGGTGTCAGGTTTTATCAAATGTCTTTTCTGCAACTCTTGATATGATCAAGTAGTCCTTTTCCTTTGTTTTATTTATGTGATGGATTACACTGAGTTTTTTATGTTGAACCATTCTTGCATACCTAATGTAAATCCCATTTGGTCTCGGTGAATTATTATTATTATTATTATTATTATTGGTATGGTGTTGGATTCTATTGGCTAGTATCTTTTTTTTTTTGAGATTTTGGCTTCTATATTCATGAGAGATACTGGTCTGTAGTTTTCCTTTTTAGTGGCGCTTTACCTGGTTTTGGCATCAAGGTTATGCTTGCTTCATAGAATGAATTTGGGAGTATTCCATCATTTTCCATGCTCTGGAATAGTTTGAGCAGGATAGATGTCAGTGCTTCTCTGAACATTTGATAAAATTCTCCAGTTAAGCTGTCTGGATCAGGATGTTATTTTATTTTATTTTATTTTATTTTTTTTTGTGGTGACTTTTATTTATGACTTGCTTAATTTCCTCTTTGTTATGGGTCTGTTCAAATTTTCTATATCAGTCTCCATAAGTTTAGGCAAGTCTTGTATTTCTAGAAATTTGTCTATTTATTCTGTTGTTGTTGTTGTTGTTATGTGCCGTCGAGTCGGCCCCGACTCATAGCGACCCCTCCTTGGGTTT